>NC_080471.1:6043807-6271307 GCF_030265055.1 Doryrhamphus excisus
CATAAGTAAAGCTGTGACACAATGAGGATGGAGGGGGTAGATCTGGCGTCACAGTGAGTGGGGGCTGGTTCAGTCACATAGCGTTAAAATCAAAACAGCCACAAAAACAAAACAAATGACCTCTGACCTTAAGTTGGACAAAGGAGAAAACAATGATGCACATTTTTCTCACTTACACACAAAAACACTGGAGTCATTAAAGCGTTCTAAAGATGAGCTTTTCATGTCACACTTTCTACACATTTACACTCTCACGTCTTGACCTCTGACCCCGAGACCCCAGCCCTAGACTCCCTAGCAGAAAGGGGTAAAGGGGGTGTCTCTACTGAAGGACAAAACAATGCTGTAATAGGGGGCGGGGCCTCCATAACAGCAGGCGGGCTAACAGAGACAGTGGTTTGCCATCCAGGAGGGTGGGGGCGTTGGGGAGTTGCGTCAACATGGACAGCCGCGTGGAGGACTTGGGGTCAATGGCGGCGGTCAATTCTCCTGTGTGCGTGTCCAAACCCCGGAGTGGGCATGGTCTACCTGTCCTTCAGCTCCTGAGTGACGCGCTTGGTGATTCTGCCACAGAGGATCCCCATCAGGAAGAGCAGTGTCACCACAGCGCCGATCATGGTCAGGATGTAGTTCTTGGACGGCGACGTCATCACCTGCATGGCCAGGTCTGAGAAGCCCTCAGCGGGAGCCACCTGTGAGGGGGAAGTGACTGCACTTTAGCTTCGTCTCTCGCCACTGCGTGGCATTGTTAGCCTGTGTGGCTAGTTATGTACCTTAGCAGCGAAGCTCCACATGTCAATGCGGTCCTGAAGCCTCTTCTTGCACTCAGGCTGAAGACGCACACGCTTGTCTTGCAGCGCCTCCATTAAGCACGACATCTCTGAGCAAATGTGGAAAGAGGCACTGAGTGCATGCGGACTAGCAGCAAAACGGGACCTGGGTGTGATATGACAGTTTGTGTGCCTGTGGACTCACGGCGTCCCCTGCCGGGTGGGATAGCAGCACAGTGGTGCTTGATGTCAAGGGCGCAGGCTGTGTGCAGGACCGGGTCAACAAATATGTCTGCCTTGCTCTCCTTCAGCATGTTTAACACCTCCTGCAGGATGAACACGTCATTGGTGAGGAGAAAGAAAGTGTATACAATAATCCCTCGTTTATTGGGGTTAATACCTGACCTGGATAAGTGAATTTCCATGTAGTATGACTCCGCATATATATATATATATACATATATATGAAAATATATAAAATATTTTATTTTGGTAGTTAGAACACAGACAACCTGTTAACGACCTTCTAAACATGCCTGTGTTAACATGCCTATTAACGCCCTCTGGATGTGAAATAACGTCCCTATACACTCCCACATCCTTTACACGCCCATATGCAATCAATGTTTGCTAATATTCCTGTCTGCAAAACATACTGCTATTATGAATGCACTAGGAGCTAGGCAAATACAATAGCGAGGAGCAGAAAGTGTAAAAGCTTTTAAAATTGTTTTCAAAAGTCAGGAAGAAGCCAACTGCTCTGCTGTTCTAATGTCACCTGCTGTGCTGAACACTCGTTTGGGGGGGGACACTTGTTGCAGGGACGGACAAATAGCAATTTGAAAGCAGCTGAAGATCTACTTTTTCTGACCTGATTTTTTTCCCCGGTGTCCGACGAGGAACTAGACGGGGGTGTGGCAGTAGACTTGTCCGTGTTGTGGTGTCCCCTTTTTAAGGGGTTCTGCACGTTTGTTGTGCTGCCTTTGTACGGCTTCTTAATGCATTTTGTCGCGCTTTCCGACGTTCTTTGTGAATCCGTAGTGTTTCCAAATACAATTTAAACGTTGCAGGTGGGTTAAATATAGAAACTTCCTCGCTGCTGCTTGCATGCGAACGTCCATGCTGTTTTACTAGTAGTTGTACAGTGCATCCGGAAAGTATTCACAGCGCTTCACTTTTTTTTCCACATTTTGTCATGTTACAGCCTCATTCCAAATTGTATTAATTTAATCTCTTACCTCAAAATTCTACACAAAATACTCCATTATGACAATGTGAAAAAGTTTTTTTTTTTGGATAGAAAACTAAGAAATCACATTTACATAAGTATTCACAGCCTTTGCCATGAAGCTCAAAATTGAGCTCAGGTGCATCTTTTTTCCACTGATCATCCTTGAGATCTTTCTACAGCTTAATTGGAGTCCACCTGCAGTAAATTCAGTTGATTGGACATGATTTGGAAAGGCACACACCTGTCTATATAAGGTCCCACAGTTGACTGTGCATGTCAGAGCACAAACACCAAGCATGAAGTCAAAAGAACTGTCTGTAGACCTGCGAGACAGGATTGTCTTGAGGCACAAATCTGGGGAAGGATACAGAAAATTTTCTGCTGCTTTGAAGGTCCCAATGAGCACAGTGGCCTCCATTATTCGTAAATGGAAGACGTTTGGAACCACCAGGACTCTTCCTAGAGCTGGCCGGCCTTCTAAACTGAGCGATCGAGGAAGAAGGGCCTTAGTCAGGGAGGTGACCAAGGCCCCGATGGTCACTCTGTCAGAGCTCCAGCGTTCCTCTGTGGAGAGAGGAGAGCCTTCCAGAAGGACAACCATCTCTGCAGCAATCCACCAATCAGGCCTATATGGTAGAGTGGCCAGACGAAAGCCACTCCTTAGTAAAAGGAACATGGCAGCCCGTCTGGAATTTGCCAAAAAGCACCTGAATGACTCTCAGATCATGAGAAACAAAATTCTCTGGTCTGATGAGACAAAGATTGAACTCTTTGGTGTGAATGCCAGGCGCCATGTTTGGAGGAAACCAGGCACTGCTCATCACCAGGCCAATACCATCCCTACAGTGAAGCATGGTGGTGGCAGCATCATGCTGTGGGGATGTTTTTCAGCAGCAGGAACTGGCAGACTAGTCAGGATAGAAGGAAAAATGAATGCAGCAATATATAGAGATATCCTGGATGAAAACCTGCTCCAGAGCGCTCTTGACCTCAGGCTGGGGCGAAGGTTCATTTTCCAGCAGGACAACGACCCGAAGCACACAGCCAAGATCTCAAAAGATTGGCTTCAGAACCACTCCGTGAATGTCCTGGAGTGGCCCAGCCAGAGTCCAGACTTGAATCCGATGGAACATCTCTGGAGAGATCTGAAAATGGCTGTGCACAGACGTCTCCCATCCAACCTGATGGAGCTTGAGACTTATTGCAAAGAAGAATGGGCAAAACTGCCTAAAGATAGGTGTGCTAAACTTGTGGGATCATATTCAAAAAGACTTGAGGCTGTAATTGCTGCCAAAGGTGGATCAACAAAGTATTAAGCAAAGGCTGTGAATACTTATGTAAATGTGATTTTTTTGTTTTCTATTTTTAATAAATTCAAAACATGTAAAAAAAACCCCTTTTTTCACATTGTCATAATGGAGTATTTTGTGTAGAATTTTGAGGTAAGAGATTAAATTAATACATTTTGGAATGAGGCTGTAACATGACAAAATGTAGAAAAAGTGAAGCGCTGTGAATACTTTCCGGATGCACTGTATGTGCCCTCCTGGCTTCCGTTGGTATTCAATACAAAACACGAAATAATGATGATGTGAAGTTTAACCTTAATAAAACCGCACTTACATCGGATTTTAACGATACCCACAAACGCATCAAGATGAATCTAGATTTCACCAGTCAATTGCAACCATACCCAGTGAATGAGCCCATGCACTAGCACATACGCATCAATGTATCGATTAATATTGATTATTTTCCACACCCTTACTAGAAATGTGTTTCAGTGCTGGGAGCTGACTGAGGGACAATATATTGATATTTATTTTAAGCATGATATCAAAAACAAGCATTATCGTTCATATTGATAGACTGTATTTGATGTGGAGGACTTATGTTTCAATATGGCGGCATCAGAGTGCAAGCTGGTTAAGGTAGCTTAGTGCTTTATTTTTTTACTTCCTTATTGTTTTTGTGCCATACAGACCCCTTAAGCAAGTGTGCAAGCTTGCTGCTTGCACTCGGGAGCAGCTGTTAACTTTGAGCATCCCCTCGCTACGGCGAATGATTGGATATCCTTGCGGAGTGACCAGCAAAAAAGACGAAAGGCAAAATTGCTGTATTAAAGATGGTATCAACGACCGTCTGTAAACATGGGCAACGTGAGATGGAAGCGCTAATGCTACGTTCACACAGACGCCGAATGTCGCGCTTTGAATCGGCGACGAATTCGGCGTCATTTTTCAAAAAATCTCACGATCTCCTAAGCTCTGTTACGCAATGGAAAATTTCGAGATCCCAACTGCATCCCGCCTCTGATCCAGAGCATATTGTAGCGACCCTGACGTTTTCATGTTGGCGTTGTGCTCTTGGGTGTCCGACTGTTCCGGGTGACTGTGAATGCACCAGGGGGTGGGGGCGTGTCTGGTGGAGGAAGTACTGTTGTGTAGCTGGCGGTGGTTGCAACGGCGTGGTTACGGCTGACAGTAGCCAGTATTATTGTTGTGCAATAAAAAGCTTGTCAGCGATCGCAGTCGTGTCATTTCCATAGCGTCGGCAACGACGCTACAATATATAAAGATGCAGCAGATCCATTGATCCTTTGAACCAAGCTCTGTTAAGCTTTCCTACGCTTTGAGCAAAACTTTGATAAGCTTTGTGACGCTTTGATAAGCTTTAATACGCTCTCGCAACATACGCTCCCGCTTTACGCAATTCGTGACAGATCGCCTCAAATTTTTAAACAGTTTAAAAGATTTTGGCGCTCTTGCCGAATGTCCCGAATTGCTCAAACCTTTCTTACGCTGTATTACGGTCTTTACGCTTTCATTAAGCTTTGTTACGCTTTGCTCGCCGATTTAATTCGATTCGGCGTCGGTGTGAACGTAGCATAACGGCTGCAGAGACCACGGTGAGTGCAGCATGATTGCACTATATTTAACTTTTTAACTTTATTCAAAAAAAGAGACTATACCATTTTATTTCAGTGGCTATTTTTCTGTAAGATCGTTTACATTTTAATAAAACTTTGCACACATATTTGGCTTTGATTTTGGTCTAAATTAAATTAAAAAATAAGTAAATTCAATTTATGGAAAAAATATTGAGATATATATCATACATTGATACTCTACCTAAAAATATCTGGATACGAGTTTTGTCCATACAAATCCATACATTTTGCTCAAATTTGAACATGTTTTGACCAATTCAACCACAAAACATGCAATGATTTATGAATTGATATATTTTTGAAAAACCGTGATCGAGTAAAGCCATGAAAGTGAAAAGTGGTAAGGAATATTGTGGTTGTGTCGTCCAGTCGTCAATGAATGCAACACCTTTTTGCAGTCTTCCTTTTTGATTTTGAGCAGGTTGAGCTTCAGACACTCCTCCACCTGTCCTGTCTGCTCCTGTGCTGCTGCCTCCTCCGGACACAGGCGCGCGATCTAGACACATGTGTGCACACGCACGCACACACACACACACACAGACACTTAGCACAGTGCAAGACTGTTGTAAAGTTAAAAGAAAAAAAGAGAATGATGCAGAAACCTCTTGAGTGCAGTAGATCTGCAGTTGAGGGTCCAGTCGGTAGTCCAGTGCTGATTCCTGCAAGATGACCCGGATCTGATCTTCGCAGTCTGATGACAGACGCTGTGAATCGTTGTCACACTTATTAAAGCACATTTCTCACTTATTAATGCACATTAAAAAAAACAAACAAAAACAAACACTGTACTTGATGGAGATCCATTCCACAAACACCTTTTGCTTGGCGCTTACCTGGTCTGCATATTTGAGTTTGAGGCACGCGATGACCTGCCCCTCCAGCTCGCTGTCTGCCGTCGCCTTGTTCAAAATGGGCTGGCAGAACTTGGGAATGTCGGCTTTGCAGGCCTTCCTCAGAACCGGGTTCAGCCTGTAGTCTGGGCTCACATGCACGCACACACAAATATGACCACATGGCACCACAAAGTCTACTCTGTTGTGTTGCTATGTAACAAACAAACGTGTACCTGTGTTCTGCGTGATCTGACGCTTAGTGATCATCTGTTTGCACTTTGGATCCATCATCTCGCTGTTCTTATTCTGTTTTAGACACTGAAGAACGTTCTTGCTCTCTGATTCTGTGCAAAACCGCTGCGACGCAAACAGACACACAAACAAGTTAAGATCAGGGGTGTCCTAAATGCAGGCCTGGGGGACATTTGTGGCCCACGGCTAAGATACCCTCAGTCCGGGGAATATTACATGGAATTTTTTTTTTTTAATAAAACATTTAAAAAAGGCAGTTTAGGGCATTACTGAAAAAGGAAAACGTTGAAATACAGTAATCAAATGGTGCTAAAGGTGCTTCACAATACAAATAATTAGCAAATAAAAACAGGGTAAAATCGATATAATAAAATTAAATTTAAGATATAAAACTAAAACGGTGGCCAGTGGTTAGCACGTCGGCCACACAGTCAGGAGATTGGGAAGACCCGAGTTTGCATGTTCTCCCCATGCGTACGTGGGTTTTCTCTGGGTATTCCAGTTTCCTCCCACATTCCAAAAACATGCATGTTTGGTTAATTGGCCACTCCATAGGTATGAATGAGAGTGTGAATGGTCAACCTCACAGTCAGGGCAACCGGGTGACAGTTTTCCCCAAAGATGCCAATATTATACATACAAAGCTGTGTGTATAATATTTACTTTTGAATTATCTCAGACTTTAGTTTAATTTAATTACACATGTATTTTTTTTGTTTTATTTCAGGAAGACCTCTATAATGCTGCAAGATATATTTTTTTGGCATATGAAAACTGTCCAAACGAAGATTTGTTGTGGCTCTCCACTGCCACCAAATAGCCCTGTGGACAGTTCTGTAGGAGCCCAAATCTCCAAAGTATGTTGGAAGACAGTTTGATGGTGGTGCTTGCCATGTCCTTGCTCAACCATACAATGGACAACTCTAATTTTCCAGAAGGATTTTCCAGATTTTTTTTTTTTTCCAGAAGCATTCTCGGAAGCTCATCAAAGACCCCTGCAGCATTGATGGTGTGCGTTCTACATTTCCAAGATTGCTGGATACAAAAAGACTGGTAAGTTAGGAACTGAGTTTTGAATAGTTTGACATTTTTAGTAGCAGTTCTTTACCATCTTCTTTTTAAAAAGATTGGCCAGATTTCCTGTTTGATGAGGACACATCCTCCAGGCGTCTTCACAAATGGGATGTGTTCTTCAGGCGGAATGTCATCAAATTAGCCAAGCGCATCAGTTCAACACCGCATTTGGTGACTGACTATCACAAATTCTTAAAACACTTGTATACACAAAGCTTGAGTGAGACGGTCGACCATCTTCTGCAATAAATATTGCCTCCTTTTTATATGCATGTAGTATGTGGTCAATGAAATTCAAAGGCAAACAAAACCTATTAAGATTCTTTCAAACAATTAAAAAACATAACCAAATCACTTGCCAAAAAGCATCTGATGATTTTTTTTCATCACTGGGAAACATTCACTCTCAAACAAATGACAGGCTAGTTAGATATTTCTTTCACAGTGATGAGAATGTGGTCAAAAATATAATGCACAAAATGATCTTGTCAAAAGGTTTTTTCAGCTACTTGGGATGATGTAGAGCACAAAGTAGGACTTAATTGCAGTGTATTGGAATAAGTAATAAGTAACAATCTTTTGGTTGAGGAGCACATTTGACAAACTATTCACTGAATGTTTTGAAGACTATCATGCAGAATTTTCCAAAGGTTTATTTTCCAAAGGTTTAACAAGAGTAAGTCTGAGCTTAAGTTTTATAAACTGTTTGATATTCAAAGTTCATATGTTTTCATGTCCACTGCGAAAAAAAACCCAACTGATTAAAAAATTGTTAATGGCATTCATTCTTACAATTTTGAACATGTTTTAGTGTACATAGCATGACACTTCAGCAAGTAAGGGTAACACTGACCAGGGTGTAAAAAAATGTAGATCTCAGCAGTGTTACCACAAGCTCGTTTAGTGTTAATTTAACACTGTTTAATGAGTTAATGAAGGAACTCTTCCACAGTCTTAACTGTTGAACTATTTCAAACGTGTTAATTTAACTATAGCAAATGTGGACCTAAATAAACACTGAAAAAATGTTGAAATGAATTATGGAAGTTAATTAGACATGGGACTTTTTGCTGTGTGCACATCTTTTCCTGTTGAAAGAAGCACGTTATTAGTTAGACTAGGAGTGTAAAATATTGCATTACTAACAATCCTTAGTGGAAGAAAATTACACACTCCTGATTTAGAAAATGCAAGAGCTCAAAATCAGCGGTCACATGACTGTGTTTGGCTAGCCTACCCTGATCATGTGCTTGCAGACTCTCATCAGCTGATAGTCGAGTTCGGGATCCACCATCTCCACTTCCTGAAGTTTGAAGATCTTCTGGTGACAACGTTGAGTCAGCTGCCGTTTGTTCTCCTTCAGACACTCGATGACCTTCAGAGAGAAAATGTCACATAACACCCTGTGCGGTGTCGTCCTGAGTGGGTATGTGTTTAATTGTGTGCATGCGTGTGTGTAGCTGACCTGTGCATTGCCAAAGGCCACATTTTGACACAGGTGGCTGATGTCCTGCTTACAGGACTCGTACAGTTCTGGTTCCAGACGGATGTCCTCAGACTAAACACAACAGACAAAAAAAAAAAAACAAGAGGAAAGTCACCGTGTGCGTCTGAGAGCGAGCACCTCTTTCTGCATTTTTTATGGCTCACGTACCATCTCCACCTCCTCCACACGCAGCTGTTTGCGACATTTGACTGACACACGCTGCTCCTTAGTGTCCTGCAGGGTGTCGTTCCTCACTGTGGTGCTGAGGCAGATCACTACGTCCACCCTGAGCAGCATGCATGAAAAACATCAAACACGGAAACACTACACGGGGATGACATGCTTGTAAACAACTTCCTGTTCAGTCATTCCTCGTCATATATACACACACACACATATTTATATACATACACACATATACACAAACATATATACATATATATATATATATACACACACACACATAGGTGTATATATACGTATATGTGTGTGTTGCATTCATTCATTCATATATATATATATATATATATATATATATATATATATATATATATATATACACACACATACATACACACACCTATATACATATATACACACACATATATACACATGCATATGTGTATATATATTTATACTGTATATTTTGTACTTTCATTTTTAATAGATGTGTCTGCACCTACTTCAAAGCAAATTCCTAGTGTGTGTTTGATCATACCTGGCAATAAACAATTTCTGATTCTGATGCTAATTGATAGCATGTTAGCATTTAAGCAAATTTACTCATGTCTAAAGGCAAATACACACATGTAATGTAGGAATTTTTGTGCCCTTTCCAAAAATGTCACTCTTCTGTCTAAGAGATGTACTGATTGCCTTCTGGGGCCCCGAGAAGCAACAAAAGTCAAGAATTTCTGACATTGACTCCCATGTTAAAGACGCCGTATTTTTTGTCTCCAGCTCTTCAATTTTCTATGTTTTCGACTCATCCTCTTACGTTCATTTCTGACACCGTAAAGAGAACTCCCGTTAACCTCACAGCCCCTCCCTTTGAAAACGATGTGTGTAGTCATGCAGCCTGTGCTGTAGCCATTTCTCTGATGGGTTTTCTCTTCTCACAGCCTAAAGATGGCTTGCTTCACTTGCATGGAGCGCTCCTTTGACCGCATATTGTCTGGACAGCAAAATCTTCTGAATGCAAACACCACACCTCATATCAATTCCAGGCCTTATATCTGCTTAATTTATAGTGATATAATGAATGAGGTGCCCAAACCTGCCCATGAAATAGCCTTTTGGTCAATTGTCCAATTACTTTTTGTCCCTTTAAAAAGAGGATGGCCAATGTTATAGAGTTGAAACTCCTAAACCCTTCATCCAATTTGAATGTGGATACCCTCAAATGAAAGCTGAGAGTCTACACTTTATGTCCATTATATCACTATCTATGGAGTATGTTTCAGTAAAACGGTAAAAAAGCAAAACTTGTGTCAGTGTCCAAATATACGTATATGGACCTAACTGTAGGACCGCCTTGGCACTTTCTGAACTTGAGGCTTTCTTGCTAGGTGCTAGCAAGATGCTGTTAGCATGTTAGCATTTTAGCTAATTTACTCACGTCTGAAGGCAAATACACACACGGCATGATGTAGAGACACTATGGGACTGCCTTAACACTTTTGGGACTTGGTGCTTTCTTACGTGCGTGGGTTCGCCGATGTATTTTTCCGCGGCATGATTTACAGACAAGCATCCGTGGGCAGCTTTGTGTTGCCGGAAGACCCTGCAGCACATGCAGACGCTCTACCCCTCCCCCACTGAAAGAGTGGTGAAAGACGCATTACCCCAGAGGCTGCTTCACAACAAGGGTAAGTTTTAAACTTTTAATTAGCCTCTAACAGTTAAACTTAGTTGAAATATTGCCACCTGTTTTGAAATAGGAAACATGAACGCCAAGTGCATGCAATATACGTGCTTGAAAATATAGTTTGTGGGTCTGAAAAACAGGAATTCTGCTGAATGCTTCATCTTTAAAACTGCCCTCCGTTGTAATTAGGGAGCTGTTGATGAGTTGTAGACTAATATGTACAACTCTAAGAACACCGGTTTATTGCCAATGTTGTCAATTCAGTCCCATGGTGTTTGTAGGAGTTTAATTCAGCGAACACCAGGCTGAGGTTAAATGCGTGTCGTGTCATGTGTGTGCGCTCTCTCCGAGCACGCACACAGAGCGGATTGGAGCAGCCGTGTCTGCTGTCAGAGGTCTTTAGCGTGCACAACACAAACTTTAATGATGAGAGAAATGTTTGATATAGTACTAAATTGTGTCAGTGCTTTGTGAAAACGTGTTAGAGCCGTTTGCTGCTGTTATCAATCTAGCGGTCGCAAAATTTTTCAGGCAGCGTCTGCTCAGCTGATGTGTGTGTGTGTGTCTGCACAGCAGGTGCTGTTCTATTTATGCTTAAGTTAAAATATTTTTATACAGTAAACCTCGGATATATCGGATTCGGATATATCGGAAATTCGCTCACAACGGACAGATAAAAAAGAACCAATTTTTCTGTAATGCATTTCCAATAAAAATTCATTGCATATATCGGATTTTTTATAACGGATTTCATCTATTTCGGACAAAATCTCCAGTCCCGTTCCAATGCATTTCCATTAAATTTCCCTCGCATATATCGGATGGCCGCATCGTGGCGCTCCGATTCGCCGAATCGTGACAGGCCGCTATACGACGTCATTTGCAGCGTTTGCAGCGTTGCCTGCGCGTCCAGGTACATTGGAAACATAGTCAAGGAAGTGCCTTTTTATAACGGATAAAAGCAAAATCGGCAGTCGATAATCGGTCATTGGCTAAGGGTGATCTGTATCGGCATCGGCCCGAAAAAATCCATATCAGTCTATCCCTAGTTAGCATGTTGACTTTTTCCGCATATCTAAATGAAATACGCGCATGGCATGATGTATGGACACAATGTAATGTACGCACGGCGTTGCTGGGCACCGTGGCACAGCAGACATCGGGCCTGAGGTTCACAGCACAGGCTGCATGCCCATCAACATTTCTGCGGGAATTTTCTAGTTCCTAATTATTATTCTATTATTACAATGATAATTACCTCAAATTTTATGTAATAGGATATCTATCTCTTCGGAAACTATGGGCCATTATTTAAAACAGTACAGTCAGCAAGCATACTTTTGTAATACTATTTTTCTTTAGTATTCATATTCACTCTTAAATTCGCCCAAAAAACGTTCAGCAAATGCAAAATGTGAGTGAGTGAGACACTGACACAAATATGTTTTTTTTTATTTGTGTCAGCTCCAAATAAGATTTGTTTATTCATGATACTGGCTTTAAATTCTAAATGTTTGTCAGTAAAATAGCCTATTTAGGAACATTCAGAAAGGATCATTATTAAAGATTTGCCTCAATGCACCTTTTCCTTCATGAAATATAGAAATGAAAATACCTAAAACACAGGCCAATAATCCTGAAACATTTAATCAAAATTGCACTCAATGTCATTTCATTTCTCTTTTCCCCACATTAAAATACATAGAAATTAATCATTATACTTGAAAATTCAAGCAGAAATGTTCATGCTAATTATGCAAATATCATGCAAGCACCTAGCAAGACAGCCTCAAGTACCTAACATGCCAAGGCTGTCCTATAACGTCCCTGCATAATGACGTGTGTATGTGCCTTTAGACATAAGTAAATGAGTTAAAATGCTAACATGCTAACACTTAGCATGGTAGCATCCAGCAAAAAAAGCACCAATTCCCAAAAGTGTTAAGGCAGTCCCATAGTGTCCCTACATCATGCCATGTATGTCTTGGCCTTTAGACACGAGTAAATTAGCTTAAATGCTAACATGCTAACGGCTACCATGATAGCACCTAGCATGATAACTTCAAGTCCCAAAAGTCTTAAAGCAGTCCCACAGTGTCCCCACATAATGACGTGTGTAGTTGCCTTTAGACATGAGTAAATTAGCTTAAATGCTAACAGTCATCATGCTAGCACCTAGCAAGAAAGCCTCAAGTTTAAAAAGTGCCAAGGTTGTCCTATAACTTCCCTACATCATGCCGTGTGTATTTGCCTTTAGACATGAGTAAATTAGCTTAAATGCTAACATGCTAACGGCTACCATGCTAGCACCTAGCAAGAGGGCCTCAAGTTTTGAAACTGCCAAGGCTGTCCTATAACCTCCCTACATCATGCCATGTGTGTAGTTGCCTTTAGACATGAGCAAATTAGCATAAATGCTAAGATGCTAGCAATTAGCATGCTAGCACCTAGCAAAATAGCATAAAGTCATGAAAGTTGTCAGGCACTGCTGTAGTGTCTGTACATGTCATGTGTTGTTTTCCAATTGAAAGCAACACTTGCCTTGTCAATGGAGTACTAAAGAGCAGAGAGGGTTTGACATGCGGGTCGATACTGAACTATCGATTCCTGACAATGATAACACAGCTTATTGCTGTATCATGGATTCTATAAAAATGTTGATATTTTGATACTCTGGCCTTTGAGGTGCCTGGAGTCACTGTGCTTAATTAGAAAAATCTAACTTTTAAAATCTACACAATACATGAGCTGTATGGTATCAGCAACAATTCCGGCAGTGTAACGTGTGGGGGTCCTCCTTGCGGTTTTGGCCACATTACGCGCATAAAAATGGGAAGATTAAAATAGAAGAATAAGAAGTATAACTAGAAAATTCCTGCAGACACTTTGATGGGCTTGCAACCTGTGCTGTGAACCTCGGGCCTGGTGTCTGCAGTGGCACGCCCCCAAGCAATGCCGTGTGTACATTACATCAGAAATTTAGCAACAAAGCTGACATGCTAACAGTTAGCATGGTAGCAGCTAACAAGAAAGCCCCAAGTCCCAAGAGTGCTGAGCCAGACCCATAGTGTCGCTACATCATGCCATGTGTGTATTTGCCTTTGGACATGAGCAAATTAGCTAAAATGTTAACATGCTAAGAGTTAGCATGGTAAATAACAATAAAGCACCAAGTCCAAAAAGTCTTAAGGCAGTCCCACAGTGTCCCCACATCATGCCATGTGTGTATTTGCCTTTAAACATGAGTACATTAGCTAAAATGCTAACGGTCATCATGCTAGCACCTTGCAAGAGAGCGTCAAGTCCCAAAAGTGTTAAGGCAGTCCCATAGTGTCCCCACATCTTATGTGTATTTGCCTTTAGACATTAGTAGTTTAGCCTAAATGCTAACATGCTAGCACCTAGCAAAACAGCCTCAAGTCCCAAAAGTGTTAAGGCAGTCCCATATTGTCCCCGCATCATGCCATGTGTGTGTTAGCAATTAGCATGCTAGCACCTAGCAACATAGCATCAAGTAATGAAAGTTGCCAGGCACTGCTGTGGTGTCTGCACATGATGTCATGTGTTGTTTTACAGTTGCATGCAGGACTTGCCTTGTCATGGAGTACTAAAGGGCAGAGAGGTAGTGACATGCGGGTCGGTACCAAACTATCGATTCCTGACATAACTTAATGCTATATCATGGATTCTATGAAAATGTTGATTATTTTGATGATCCAGTTATTTGAGATACCTAGAGACGAAGTGCTTAATTAGAAAAATAAAACTTAAAATCTGCAAAATACATGAGCTGTATGGTATCCGCTGGGAAGAGAATCATTGTAATTGCACATGACGACACACAGTGGTTTTTGAAGGGAGGGGCTGTGAGGAGGAGGAGATGACATGACAGTGAATCAGCACAAAGGACTAAAAAGGCTGAAACGCTCATGTCAAACAGAAGCTTCTTACGGCCAAACGATTCGAGATATCGACACCACAAGACAACCGTGAGCGGCCAGAGGGTCGGGGCTTTGCATAGATCTGCTCGTTTTGCATATCGGTTGAGAAATGACCGCAAGAGGACGAGTCGAAAACATAGAAAATTTAAGATTTGGAGAAAAAAAAAAGACGGCGTCTTTAACATGGGAGTGAATGGGAGACATGCTGGCGCTCTTCTTGCTTCTGAGGGCCCAGAAGGCAATCCGTACATCTCTCAGACATAAGAGTGACATTTTTGGAAAGGGGACAAAATTCAAAATGCACAAAAGCTATGTTTTTTCTCAGCTCAATGCCACAGCCCGAGTGTGGGAATATTTGGGTTTTAAACAATGAATAAGTTGAGCCGGTATGTCGTTCGTTGGCACGTAGTGGTGACGAACTTGCATGTGCAAACAAAACCATCCTGTCCAGCCTTCAACATTTTTCTCGAGGTGCAGCAGAGCCATCGTCCTGACAGTCAACATTTACTGAGGCATTTGGTCAGCAAAGTAAATATACACAAAAGGCGCAAAATGGTGCACAAGTGATGACCGCTAAGCCTAATACACAATCTTAATTATTTGCAATTTTGTCAACAGAGATTTTATTTATTGTTGTGGTGGCTTTTATTTGTGTTTTTTTGTCTTGTATTGTCTATTTTTATAGTTTTTTGTTATAATTTGGTTAATCAGGTGACTGATAAGCTTTTATAGTGTTGAAGCTCCATGTTTTTTCCCGCCCAATGTTTGCACAGCATTTGTAGCCACTAGCATGGGAAATGTCCTTGGTAAAGGCATTCGACCCATTCCAGTGATGCCATATTTGCTTCTAAGTGAGTGTGCACACGTCACAGGCAGGAGAAAAGTGTGGACCATTCAACGATGTAGACTGCTATTAGAATGTTTTTTGACTCTTCCCAGTCGTATGTCTGACTGGCGTATATTTATGTGAGGCAGTTCCTTACTTCTTTTTGATGTTGGGACACAGTTTGAGAACGTCTTCCTTGCAGGCCGTCTTGAATTTGTAGGAAAAGCGGAAGTCTTTAATCTGAATCTACATGCGCGCACACACACACACACACACACCATAACATCATTAGTGGCCTCAGCAGAGGAAGTGACTGTGTTCTTGTCGGTTTCTACTCACCAGTTGGAAGTGTGTCACTCCCACTGAGCACTTTTCATTCATCTCCTTCTGGTGTTTGTTCTGTGCCAAACACTCCATCAGGTCACCTGAGTCAATCTGGTTGTCAGCCACCTCCTAATATGAAAAAGTTAAATGTATGGCTGCACCAATCTTTTTGCGAATTGTGTGAATTGTGCTAGTGTCGTAACCAGATACCGTTATTGGATCGGTTTGAATGTCTACTTAATAACATTGTGTCTGCATGGACTTTGTCGCTTACATGACAATAGGCCTGGATGACGGGTTCGCAGGCTCGCATGAGCAGTGCCTCGATTTGGATGTCCTGACAATACACACACACACACTCAAGTCACACACTTGTGTGCTGAATAGTACTTACAAGTGCATCACACCATGGTTTCAAAGTTACCTCAGACTCCAGCTCCGTCAGATTGCCCACTACGTTCCGACAGTCTGACACCAGATCCTCCAGGTGGTCCTGAAGACACTCTAGTTCCTGTCCCGCCTCAGTCTTCTCGCTGCACCACTTGCCCAGGTCAGTCATGCAGCGTCTCTGCAACTCAGGGTCCAGCTTCACATCCAGCGCCCTCTGGTGGAGGATCCTATGCACCTCCACCTTGCAGTCCCGGGACAACTACAGTCCAGCATCAGACCAGTTACATCATTGTAAAGTCATAACAATAATGACAATAATAATAATAATAATAATAAGACTGGACTAGCCTCAACTGGCAGAGGCCTGAGAACTGATTTCTGTGTGTGGATCACCTCAAACTCAAGCGAGGCTTCACTACATGTGATATACAGTATTCCCTTGTTTGTTGCAGTAACTTGTTATAAATGTGACCGCGAAAAGTCTATATCAAAAATAGTGATTTTAATATAGCCTTCTAGACGTGAAATAACACCCCTAATTTCACCTTCACACTGCTTTTACTCAATATAGCAGACATAACTCTTCTTGCTCTTTCGGCTTTTCCCTTCCCAGCATCTACACTATATTACCAAAAGTATTTGCTCACCCAGCCAAAGGATCAGAATCAGGTTTCTACAAACATTTGTGAAAGAATGGGCCGCTCTCAGGAGCTCAGTCAATTCCAGCGTAGAACTGTCATCGGATGCCACCTGTGCAACAAATCCAGTTGTGACATTTCCTTGCTCATAGATATTCCACAGTCAACTGTCAGCTTTAATGTAAGAAAATGGAAGACTTTGGGGACAACAGCAACTCAACCACAAAGTGGTAGGTCATGTAAACTGATGAAGGGGGTCAGAGGATACAGAGGCGCATAGTGCAAAGAGGTTGCAGACTTCCGGCACAGTGGGCATGTGGCCTTCAGCTTAGCCCAAGTACAGTACACATAGAGCTTCATGGAATGAGTTTCCATGGCTGAGCAGCTGCATCTGGCAAGCTGATGGACAAGCCTGGGTTTGGAGGATGCCAGGAGAATGGTACATTTGGGACTGCATTGTGCCAAGTGTAAAAGCAAGGTTTATACAGACATGGATGACAGAGTCTGGTGTGGATGAACTTCACTGGCCTGCACAGAGTTCTGACCTGAACCCGATAGAACACCTTTGGCGTGAATTAGAGCAGAGACTTAGCGCCAGGCCTTCTCCACCAACATCAGTGTGTGACCTCACCAATGTGCTTTTGGAAGAATGGTCAAAAATTCCAAAAAACACACTCCTCAACCTTGTGGAAAGCCTTCCCAGAAGAGTTGAAGCTTTAATAGCTGCAAAAGGTGGGCTGACATCATAATGAACCCTATGGGTTGAAAATGGGATGGCACTTAAGTTCATATGTCAGTCATGGCAGGTGAGCAAATACTTTTGGTCATATAGTGTTTCACTCTCTCTCTCCTCTGGACATGCCCGAACCATCTCAGTCTGGCCTCTGTGACTTTATCTCCAATGCCTCTAACATGTAATGTCCCTCTGATGTACTCATTCCTAATCCTATCCATTCTGGTCACTCCTCGTGAGAGTAATTCTACACACCACCATCATATGCTGTCGAGCTACACTTTCACCTAGCACTACTTTGCAGTCGCTGATCTCCTGTAGTCTACCTGTGTCCTCCTACCTCCACTCTTATAGGTCACCCTATGTTCCTCTCTCTTCTGGAAGAAAGTATTCACTACGGCCATTTCCATCAACCACCCATATGTCCTTCTGCGTTCCTTTCCTGAATACCAAACCTTCCCATCCTTTCTTCATCATCTCGATTTCCTGCACCAACATGTCCATTTAAGTCTGCCCCACTGCCAACTCTTTCCCTTCTAGGGATGATCTGCATCACTTCATCAAGGTCCAGCCAGAATTTCTCTTTTTTTTCCCAACTCTCACCCTACTTGTGTGGCATACCCACAACAACATTGAACATCACACCTTCAATTTCTAGCTTCATCTGACACTCTTTTTACCTCCAGGACATAAGACATAATATGAACTTACATGCTAACACCTAATGATCAGAGTAGAACACCACATATAATCACAACATATTTAAACAAGTCTTTTTAGACAATATTTTGCTTTAAAATTATTGATTTTTGGAAGAAAAAAAACAACCTTGAATTTTGTTTAAATATGCATATTTGTAACCAACAATTGGCTGTATTCAAAAACTCAACAGCATTATATATGAATATATTTTTGAAAAACCATCACAGGTTGAAAAATTGTTAGCTGAATTTTAATATGATTGATTGAAGCTGCACAGCAGAGGAGTTGTTCGCGCGCAGGCCACACAGCTAGGAGACCCGAGTTTGATTCCACCCTCGGCCATCTCTGTGTGGAGTTTGCATGGTTTCCCCGTGCATGCGTGGGTTTTCTCCAGATACTCCGGTTTCCTCCCACATTCCAAAAACATGCATGTTAGATTAATTGGTGGCACCAAATTGTCCATAGGTATGAATTTACAAATTTCCCCACTAAGGGACGAATAAAGGCATATCTTAATCTTAATGTGAGTGGGAATGGTTGTGTGTCTATATGTGCCCTGTGATTGGCTGGCAACCAGTCCAGGGCGTACCCCGTCTCTCGGGGTAGAAAATGAATGAATGATTGATTGAAAAAGGTGCGGTTGACCAGTTCTCAGGAAAGGAAAGGAGACATGACAAATATTTTTCAGCGTTAAGATGCCACAATGGCATTTGCCTTGTATTATTTCCAAAGACAGGAAGATTTCATAGATGAGTAACGATCAGCAACAATGTACAACGTACAGCTTGTCAAGAAGATGAACATGGATGGATGGATCCAGTCATTTTCCCAGCAAAGGCTTTGATAGTTGGTAAGTTGTCAATTGTGTTGCTTTTCGGTTAGCTTGATTACACTGTTCTCAAAGTGGGGCCTGGACATTTACATCTATACCAGATAGAAAAGCTAAGCTAAAAGCTAGAGTGCTTCATACAATTTTAAATATATCTCTAAAGATATATATTTAAAGTATGTAAATAGTAAGCTGCAAGCAACAAGTCATAAAGTATGTTAGTTAGTAAACTAACAAAAGTTTATTATAGTTAAAGTATATTTATAATAAAGTAAAAACAGGTACTCAAATAATATAACTAGTACAGTATATACTGTGTATATATACTGTAGAAAGTGTACTTGAGGTTTACTTTCAGGATATTAGAGTATACTTTTAAACTTAAAATGCTCCAATTTAATCTGAAGAAGTATTAAATTAGTATACTTTCTAGTGCAGTAAAAGTACATGGTCTTTAGTATACGTTTTATCAACTTAAAATGTTCCAATTTAGTCCAAAGTAGTATTAAAAGTACTAAAAGTACTTGGTCTGCAGTATACTTTTGTACTTATACTGAAATATACTTAATAAAAAGAACTTTACGTATACTTTTTGCGAAGGGATGACCATTCCAGAACGTTGTACTTGTTCCTCTCCACGAATACCTTGGAACTATCCAGCCCCGGCACAACTTCAACTTTGTCACTGATTCTTGAGCACTGTTGGCAAGAATCCACTGATATTGACTGCAATCCAGTTCCCTGTGGAACTGAGGATTGAATACAAGATCGCCCTCCTCACCCACCAGTGTGTACATGGTAACGCTCCAGCCTACTTAAAGGAACTCCTCCTCCCACAGACCTCCTCACGCACCCTCCACTCTAGCACAGCCAACCTCCTCAGGGTCCACAGAACCAAGCTGCACAGCATGAGCAATCGAGCCTTCTGCTCGGCTGCTCCCAGTCTGTGGAATGCTCTTCCCGACCATCTGAGAGCGCCACAGACTGTGGATTCCTTTAAACGGAGCCTAAAGACTTGCCTTTTTACAAAAGCCTTTCCTTAGCCTTTTTTTTTTTTTTTTTTTTAATATATGCCTTTTGTTGTGTTGTTTTATTGCTTCACTGTAGGTTTTATGCTTTCTTTGTAGCACTTTGAGATTTCTGTAATGTAAAGTGCAATATAAATAAAATGCATTATTATTATTATTATGGCCTTCAACTTTAACAAGATTTCTAGTACCTGCACTGGCCACACAGCCCCAGTTGCTTGAGCATACCTCAAGCACAGTTCAAGCATACCACAGTTCAAGTAATGCTTCCTGTCTCTGTGTTTCCATCATGGAGGAACACTGAATTGTGCAGTCAGTGAACACACAGCAGTTATTAGGTATTATGTGTTTTTCTTTTAGCATCTTTTAGCAACACTTCACAAAGAGTGAATAAACTCACCCTGCGCCCCTGCTCCACTGAGCGGTAGGCGTGGCGGTACAAGCAGGAGAAGATGGCGCCGGGCGGCATCATCTCACTGGTCTCGTTCCAGCCTTGTGTGTGGCAGAGTCGCGCTGCGTCGCCCTGACACTTCTTGAAGAGGATCGGGTCTAGCCTGGGGTCCAGCAAGGATTAGGGGGGGGGGCTATGAGGACAGATGAATAAGGCGTACAGTACTTACTTCCAGTCTCGTGCGATGAAGTACTGCAGCTCCAGTAGCCTGTGCTCACAGTCCTCCACCATCTTGTCTGTGTACAGATGCTCCATCAGACATGACAGGATCCTGTGGAGAAAAACAAAGTCAGCACCGTCAGATCAACGTATCCATGCTGACGCAATGGTACTGACACTCACATGGGGTCTCCATTTCGGATGTGTTTGCAGGCTGTCTGGATGACAGACTCACAGGCTTCGTTTAAAGCACGATCAATGCGGTAATCTGCTCCTGGGTCTGCCTCCTGGATCAAATTCTGGAGCTGAGGACCACAATCCACAGTGTTAACAAAATCCATGAAGAAAGACTTATGAGGAGAAGTGAAATGAGGACACCGACCGCCCTCTGACAGTTGGTATCAATGGCGCCCATGTCTCCTCGGCCCACCCTCATCAGGCAGTGCAGTGTTCGACCTTTGCGGTGCAGACCAGAGCAGTGACCCTCGATCTCGCTGCGACAGTGGAGGACGATCTCTGGGCTGAGAGAGAAGTCCTCCATCAGCATCCTCCTATAGTCCATCATCTCGCCCTGGCACTCGCCACTGACCATGCGACCTTAAACACACAGCAGTTGTTGATCAAGGACAGATCACAAGTTCATGTCCGTAAGGAACAAAAGTATTGAACAGTGCCTTGAGGACATCGTTATAGTAGATTCTGACAAACACACCTTTAAAAAGGGCCAGAACCTTTCCTTGGCTTTTGGCATTGTCAATTTATACATACAAATTTGTATGCTTTAATTGTGTGAATGCTTGGTAAAATTGTACACCATTTTTTAATCTATTCATCCCTCTACTGCTACTTCCACTTCCTCGCATGTCAAAATGTTCAGCTCCTTCAAGACACAGAAAATAACTGTATTAAGGTAACACTGTTTTATTCTCCAGGGTGACATGGCTGAGATGTTGTGGGCCGGTGGGAAAAATACTTCAAATGCCACCAAAATGTCTTCTAATGAGAAACTGAGGTTGCCGAGGTGGTCAAGAAACTCCTCAGTGGCAGGGCCCTCTGGGTGGATGAGATCAGGGTTGATGACATCTGCCTGGAGTTCCGTAAAGTGCTCATGGCAGCAGAAAAAGTTGGGAGAAAAAACAATAAAAAAATAAAAGTACAGTGGTTCCTTGGTTAACCTCATTAATGCATTCCAGAAGGCCCGACTCACACCAAAAAACAGACAACCACTGGCAGCAATGATGTTGCGGAGGCGCGACAGTGATGTCCATTCACCCATTCATTTTCTATGACGCTTATACTCACTAGGATCGCAGGTATGCTGGAGCCTATCCCAGCTGACTTTAGGCAAGAGCCTTTTGGACTGGTCACCAGCCAATCACATGGCACATACAGACAAACAATCTTAGACAAGAATCTATACCGGTATATAAAAATTCACGCCCAACACTAGTATACAAGACCCTCTACTGATAGCTGTAGTAAATACAATAAAAGACTAATCCAAAAGAGCACTGAAAGATCGGTCTAAGACACCGTAAGGACGCAGAACACAACACATCTTCATATGCTGTTAAAAAAAACATGCAAATACAATAAAGCATAAAAAAACCAAAATGCAGTGTTGTTCTCTAGGAGATGAATAAAGTATCTCACATTCACTAAACATCCCATTTAAATATCCCACATACTTGCATCTGATATACCGGTGCAGTTTATACAATTTTTTTCCCAGTGTAAATCAGTGTTAAATGTAAATCATATGTAAGCACTGTGTGCATTTCAAGTTAATAAAGATTAATTAATTCATTTTCTACTGCTTATCCTCACAAGGGTAGCGGGGGTGCTGGATCTTCAGCTGTCTTCATAAAGGTTTTTGTTTTTTAAGTGTGCAGGACCGGTAGATGAGTGGTTAGCATGCAGGCCACATAGCTAGGAGACCCGAGACCTCGATTCCATGTGCGTGGGTTTTCTCCGGGTACTCCTGTTTCCTCCCACATTCCAAAAACATGCTAGGTTAATTGGTGACTCCAAATTGTCCATAGGAGCGTGTGAATGGTTGTTTGTCTATATGTGCCCTGTGATTGGCTGGTGACCAGTCCAGGATGTACTCCGCCTCTTGCCCAAAGACAGCTGGGATAGGCTCCAGCATGCCTGCGACCCTCCATGATCATGTCAATTTCGCCATCAAACATGCCGGTTCTCTCTCATTATTTTTGGAGACTATCATTAGGTAGTCCATTCAACTTGTGGTATGTAACTCGCCCTGCGCTTCCTCTGTGTTTGAATCAATTGTAATCCATGCAGGATTCTGTCTTATTATTGTCTGTTGTTGTCTGTTGTTGTTGTTGTTGTTAGGTAGTCCTCCCGGCAGCGCCACAGTCATCGCGTCAATTTCGGCATCGCATCAAACGTGCTACTTCACTTAGTTCAGTTAGGACGCTGATAAATTGTTACTTACTGCTTGCTCTGACTCTTCCACACGACAAAGTGATGTTGGAAAGCCGTCAAGCTTCAAAAAGTTTGTCAGCTAGTCCAGCTTCATACTGACCCGTGTTCAAAAACAGTCCAGTGTGAAATGCCGTTGACAGATTAAAATGCATTTCTTTTGCTGGTAGGGTATCAGGAACCCCAACTACTTGTGCCTGACTGTGGCGGGCGCCTTTAGGAATTGTAAACAAATGTGGCTTTCCCGTACGAGCCACTGCTAGCCACGTAAACAGAGGAGTGAGCTTGGGGGAGCACAGGGGTAGCAGAGCTTAGGGAGGGCAGAGAGCTTATCTGGCTTACAGCCACATCCATATAGGGAAGTCTGCTCATCTGTGACATCACAAAGGGGCAGATTTACCACGCCTTTTGAACCCGAGCATTTCAGCCATCCCAACCTTTAGGGCTCACTTCCAAATGCACAAATCTCATTATCTGAAACTTTGGCATCGTTTAAGATTAAGATTAAGATATGCCTTTATTTGTCCCTCAGTGGGGAAATTTGTATTTGTTTAACACAAGAATAACAGCCTAACTACAGTTATTGGTCAGAAAAGTGGAAAAAGCATAATAGGTCAGTGAGGATATGAGTGCGGGAGACAGGCGGTCCCTACCGCGATGCACGGCCGACTCAAGGCAGAGCAGCAGGTAGGACAGACGTGCCTCTCTGGCTCGAGGCATGCCGCTGTCCATGCTGCAGCGGTACTTCCTCAGGTCTGACTTGCAAGCTTTGGCCAGCGAGTAGCTTACTTTGTAGTCCTGAGCGATCAGCTTCTGCCTGGTGGTCAGTGCCTCACGACACTTGAGGAATACATGAACATCATTAGTGTCACTTTTGCACCAGTCGGTGCAGGAAAAACAATACACGTGCACACTCACCCTCTCAGACATGACCTCCTCAAACTTGTGATTGAAGAGACACTTGTAAACTCGCCCCTCGCCCGCCAACGTCTGCACCAATAAAAAACAAACATCTGCATGAACAGATGCTAACTCCTTGACAAAATAAAAATAACGATGACACTCACGTTTTCACAGAGGCGCTCACGGTCCTCGCGGCAGGCGAAGTACAGGTAGCGATCCAGGTGGAAGTCATCAGAGGAGAGCTCTGCCACCCTCATGATGGACTTTTTGCACTCGTCCTTGATGGGATGTGCCCCCGGCTGTTCTTCTGCCTCCCGCACCAAACCTTTCTCCAGACAGGCAATGACCTCACCCTGTGAGTGGATGTCCTACACAAATAAAAAGGTAAATGTCACAGCAGGCCGGGTGAGGGTGTGGTGGGAGGGTCAACAATGTATACTGACAAATGAATGGATATCTAAGAGCCACTTAGATATTAAAGCAACACATGGATATGGTAAGTCATATACGTATATTTCAAGAAAAACCTGCAACTCAGCTTTGTTATATTGCTGGAAAAGCCTATAATTAACTAATTTAATCCCACTAATTTTTCAAAAGCTGTTCCGTTCGGTACCGGTCATTTTCAAGGATTTTGACAGATTTTTCAAGGCACACAGACTATTGTGTTCTTGGCCTACATACAGTGCATCCGGAAAGTATTCACAGCGCTTCACTTTTTCTACATTTTGTCATGTTACAGCCTCATTCCAAACTGTATTAAATTAATCTCTTACCTCAAAATTCTACACAAAATACTCCATTATGACAATGTGAAAAAAGGTTTTTTTTTTTTACATGTTTTGAATTTATTAAAAATAGAAAACAAAAAAAATCACATTTACATAAGTATTCACAGCCTTTGCTTAATACTTTGTTGATCCACCTTTGGCAGCAATTACAGCCTCAAGTCTTTTTGAATATGATCCCACAAGTTTAGCACACCTATCTTTAGGCAGTTTTGCCCATTCTTCTTTGCAATAAGTCTCAAGCTCCATCAGGTTGGATGGGAGACGTCTGTGCACAGCCATTTTCAGATCTCTCCAGAGATGTTCCATCGGATTCAAGTCTGGACTCTGGCTGGGCCACTCCAGGACATTCACGGAGTGGTTCTGAAGCCAATCTTTTGAGATCTTGGCTGTGTGCTTCGGGTCGTTGTCCTGCTGGAAAATGAACCTTCGCCCCAGCCTGAGGTCAAGAGCGCTCTGGAGCAGGTTTTCATCCAGGATATTTCTATATATTGCTGCATTCATTTTTCCTTCTATCCTGACTAGTCTGCCAGTTCCTGCTGCTGAAAAACATCCCCACAGCATGATGCTGCCACCACCATGCTTCACTGTAGGGATGGTATTGGCCTGGTGATGAGCAGTGCCTGGTTTCCTCCAAACATGGCGCCTGGCATTCACACCAAAGAGTTCAATCTTTGTCTCATCAGACCAGAGAATTTTGTTTCTCATGGTCTGAGAGTCATTCAGGTGCTTTTTGGCAAATTCCAGACGGGCTGCCATGTTCCTTTTACTAAGGAGTGGCTTTCGTCTGGCCACTCTACCATATAGGCCTGATTGGTGGATTGCTGCAGAGATGGTTGTCCTTCTGGAAGGCTCTCCTCTCTCCACAGAGGAACGCTGGAGCTCTGACAGAGTGACCATCGGGGCCTTGGTCACCTCCCTGACTAAGGCCCTTCTTCCCCGATCGCTCAGTTTAGAAGGCCGGCCAGCTCTAGGAAGAGTCCTGGTGGTTCCAAACGTCTTCCATTTACGAATAATGGAGGCCACTGTGCTCATTGGGACCTTCAAAGCAGCAGAAATTTTTCTGTATCCTTCCCCAGATTTGTGCCTCAAGACAATCCTGTCTCGCAGGTCTACAGACAGTTCTTTTGACTTCATGCTTGGTGTTTGTGCTCTGACATGCACAGTCAACTGTGGGACCTTATATAGACAGGTGTGTGCCTTTCCAAATCATGTCCAATCAACTGAATTTACTGCAGGTGGACTCCAATTAAGCTGTAGAAAGATCTCAAGGATGATCAGTGGAAAAAAGATGCACCTGAGCTCAATTTTGAGCTTCATGGCAAAGGCTGTGAATACTTATGTAAATGTGATTTCTTAGTTTTCTATTTTTAATCAATTCAAAAAAAGTCAAAAAAAAAATTTTGTGTAGAATTTTGAGGTAAGAGATTAAATTAATACAATTTGGAATGAGGCTGTAACATGACAAAATGTGGAAAAAGTGAAGCGCTGTGAATACTTTCCGGATGCACTGTATATCGCAAATCGATATTCAACCTAAACATACCTAGTTATGAGCTTTTGGTCCATATCGGTCCAGGTTGGTCCAGCCCTATACAAAGGCGGTAGTTTTTAGCCGAATGCCACAGTTCCAGTGTGAATGTGCAGTGCAGCCACTCTTACGACAGGCAACACTTGCGGAGGCTTTTGATCGGCGGAGTAAATATTTAGCGAAACAGCGCAAAATATGTTTTGTTCACTGTGGTTCAGCTGCACAAGAAGCGGTGATGTGCAGCGTTCTATTCAAGCACAGGCTGGATGTACTGCGTGGAGAACTTCCTGTTTATTTCCTGTTGAGTACTTTGCCCTACAGTTCTTGTAAAAAACAAACAAAAAAAATTTAAAGGCCAAGGTCTGGAAGGCACATGGTTAGAGCTCACATAGTTCTATTCTGCATTATAGTATGTCGGTAGTGTATTGTCTATTTCTACCCACATATTGTGTTGCTGTGTGTGTAGTTCTTTTGACACCAGGAGTAGGAATTGTGGGTGAGGTAGTGATTAATCTACACCACCCTCTGTTTATGCTGTTTTGAATTGCAATTATAATTCTTTTTGTACCCATTGACAATTTATTCTTAAATTAGTTTTTTTTGGCGTTATTAACTCATCATTTATGACCACGACTGTAAACGACATTTATTCACAGATTTAGAATAACGCAAAACAATTTACATGTGTGTGCACGTTGAGCGGCTTTATGTCCGGCATCTCTGTCATGGCGGTGGAGTACTTTTTTGCCGCTAGTAGAATACTAGTGGTGCACAATGCAACCCGTAAAATATATATTTGAATAGAAATTTTTTTTTTTTTAAATATTAAAAATAATAATTGAATAAAATAAAAAAATATTTTTTTTTTAACTAGGAATAAATTGACCAATGTTTTTTTCATAAATCTACCAATGACCTGTAAGGAAATAATAATACCATTTCACAGTCACACTGATTGAATTTTTGGCAAAAAAGTTACTGAATAATTTCAGATCAGGTATTGCTGAAAGTTAGCAATATCATCCTTGAATTCTATCGGCAACTACAAACCGTGATACGAATTGAATCGTGACACCCCAAATCGATATCAACTTTCAAGTAGGGTCGTCCCTGGGAAATACACTCTGTTATGGGATTGTTAGAGAATACTTTATGTATGGTGTATGCGTTGAACCTTCTCTCCAGTGCTGATGCTGCCACATCGCAAAGCATCAATGTCTTCGCGACACTTGTCCATGAAGCCGCAAAGGAGGCGGTAGTCACTGAAGACGATGGTGGCCATCTTGGTGATGTACTGGTTGCACTGGTAGTCGCTGATGTTGCTGCGGTGATCCACCAGGCAGGACACAAGGTACCCCTTCCCCAACTCCTCCGCTGCACATTCTTTAATCTGCAGTAGCAACATAAAACAACAACTTCCTCATGTTGTGGACCTTACTGGAAACCTGTTGTGAAGAATGTGACCGCGCTCGTGTGCCAACAAGGAATGATGTTCATGATGAACATAAACTGGTGGTATCCAAAGTGCAGCCCAATGCTCTTTTTTTTTTTTTTTTTTTTTTTACTCGTGGCACATTCTAACAATATAATTTAACAACAAAACTTAACCATTTTTAAAATTATTTTTAATGGGAATAAAGTCACAATTAAAAGAGCAAACCTGAAAAAGTTGGGGAGAAAAAACAGGACCAATGAGGAAAAAAGGCTGTAATTTTACAAAAACAAAGTCAAAATATAGTGAGAAAGAAATTGTCCTCTCACAAGAAAAAAAGGTCACAATTTTTCAACAATAAATCTAAGTAAAACTTCTGCAGTAAAAACTATTCAAGCAAAAATACTGTTAAAGTTGTACTATGAGAAAAAAATATTAGGTTGAAAATTAAACCTCACTAGCGGGAATGATAAGCTATTGTGAGTTCACCTGCAAAAGAGAGGCCGTTTCCGTACTGCCTCTCGAGCAGCACAGTATTTCAACGATTAGTAGTAGTTCTGAAGCATAGATTGGAACAAGGTCAGAAATTAGCCACACCGCTGTGTAAACCGCAGGTTTCAAAATAAAAAAAATAGTGTCCAGAAATGATAGTCCATAAAGACGTGTTAGTGACTAACCTCAGAGATGGTGGACCTGCAGACCTCCACAGCAACAGACTCAAACTTAGGGTCAGTGGTCAAATTGTACTTGTAGTTCCACAGCAGCTGTCAGAATAAAACAAAACACAAGATGCTTGACTGCAGCAACATGTCAACATGATTCCTTTTTTATGCTGCTGTTTATGCTTATTGACAGAGAAAACACTTACATGGTTGCATTCAGGAGCAATCTCAGTGTCCTGAAAGAGAACGTAAAGACAACAATGAGTGGACCTTTCTTTATATGTTCTTTAGAGCTGTCTGCTCAGGGAAAAGCTCAAAATTCCATAACTGCAACGTAACTGCGAAATGGTCTAGTTCAGTGATCACCAACCTTTGAGTCCAAGGTCCCTGATCTTGGCAGTGAACCTGCACAAGATCCAGGTTTGGGCGGTATCGTTTTTTGTATACCAGTATAGATCCTTCCAATGATACGAAAATGACTTACACCAGTAGAAATTATAAAGTTGATGGCTGCACGTCGTGGTGGATACATAAGATGAATCAAATGCTGTCATGGTGAGAAGGAACATTCAAGTGGGGAAGTATTTACGCAGCGGACCTCCCGACAAACGCCGGTGAAAGCTGACAAATACAGAGCGTGAATAAAATCAAGCACGGGTTAGCTTGTGTGTGTTTGTGTGTGCGCGACTCAGGCTTGAGTCACCACGTTGTTACATTAAAGAATTTAAATTTAATTTAAATTAAACTGTCTGATGAAAATGTGCAGATTCTGAGTGAAAAAAAAATTTTGAACGCAGCTCGTCTTAGATGTAAAAAGACATTCTCCACTCACGGATCACACTTCCGCGACTGTCCTTCAAATTAAAAGCGCCGTTTGCCCTATGTCTGTGTAAAAACAAGAGTGTCATAAAAATATCTTCTATATGCAGCTGGAATTTCATGGGTGACTACATCTTCTTTAATGACAAGAACAGGCATTATATTTGGTTGAAGATTTAGTAGCAATGTTTGCAGAGGCTGACATCTCATTGGAAAGTTTCTTACCAATAAATACATGCGCTTTACCATTTGAGACAAGTATATTTCATTATATATTTGTAGCTTTTTATACAAGACTCTGCTGAATTTAAATTTTATATAGTTTTTTTTTAGGACTGTCAATCGATTAAAATAGTTGATCACAATGAATCACATTTTTGTCCATAGTTAACTCACAATTAATCACATTTAATTGCCATTAGACGTTTTTATCTATAATAAAGTAGGGGTAATTTCGCTCAACAATTTAATGTGCTACTACAACGATAATGAGGTTATCGATTTCGGAACATTTAAAACAATACAGTCAGCAAGCATATTTTTGTATTACTATTTTTCTTTATCATTAGCATATCAGCTAACCCTACTCTCTACCCCTCCCCTACACCCTCATTAGCCAAACGGAGAAAAGTAGATACAGAGTGTAGAATTTTCAAAGAAAAAATGGACCACATCCTATTTATTTATAGAAATGCACGGAAAACCTCTGTGCTTGGTGTGTTTGCAACAAGTTTTGGTATTGAAGGAATATACCGTATTTTCTGGACTATAAGTCGCACAAAAATGCATAATTAGGTAGGAAAAAAAATACATAAGTCACACTGGAGTATACCAGAGCACTGATATCACAGACGTAGCACAACTGGCCTTATTTACTTGTGGAGTTGATGAGACATTGACTGTTACTGAAGAGTTTCTTGAGTTGGTGCCAATGATGGACACCACAACAGCCAAAGACATTTTCAGCTCTGTCATTGCTGCACTGGACAGAGTTGGAGTGGACTGGTCCCGTGCTATCAGCCTGGCTACAGACGGCGCACCTTAGTTTGTAAGGTGTCGGCAGGGATTACATTTTGATTTTATACATCACATTAGTGGTGTGAATCTCAGCACTGAGGACGATTCGATACACATCTCGATACACTGCCAGCGATATGATAGTTTAACGACACATGAAAGGGAAAAAGGGGGGCAGCACTTGTTGCCGGGACGGATAAATAGCTCCTGGGCAAAAAAAAAGATCCACTTGTTCTGACCTGATTTGCTTGGTTTTTCCGGGGGGAGGTGGCGGTAGACTTGTCCGTGTTGTGGTGTCCCCCTTTCAAGGGGGGTCTGCATGTTTGTCTGCTGCTGTTGGATGGCTTCTTAAGGCGGGATTCTTTGCAAATGACGGACGTTTTGCCGAGCTATCCACCGTTCTTTGAGAATCCGTAGTGTTTCCAAACATACCATTTAAACAACTTAAACTAATCTAGATTTCACCCGTTAATTGCACCCACACCCAGTGAATGAGCCGATGCACTCGCAACGCGTGCATGCACATCGATGTATTGATTAATCTTGATTATTTTCCACACCCTTAATACACATGTGTAAATGGTTTAACATTTCCTCTCTTTTCATATATGTTAACGATAAAAGTAAGTTGCACATTTGTCTAAGGAAATCTAAGGTGTTTCATGAAATGTTTTCATGAAGATGTGTTCATTAAATTTCAACATTTTCCTAATGTTCTTGTGCTTCTTTATACCAAAACAAAGGAAAGACGTGATATTTTGGTTATTTATAGCAGGTTTATATGGTATAATTTTAATGGTCCGGCCCACTTGGCATCTACCGTGGGCCACATATGTGCCCCACTATGTGCCACTATGTGGCATTTGACATACGCTACTGCTTGATTGTGGCAAATTAGTAAAAGTTGTTTCGAGAAGCTACAATATTGCTTGGATCCAGAACCAGAGATGGTTGGTTTAATTCCCGATTTCTCTTACTTTCGTTCTACGTTTTAGCATATTTCCACAGCATTTCAGTCCTGAACGACTTCATTCAAATTTTTGATTTTTGCACCTTTTCAAAAGTGTTTCAATTTCGCTTCAGCTTTTCCCATTCACATGCAATGTCTGCTGACATTGCATCATCTCGTTCCTCTTCTTCTGACTTCTTATTCGGCCTCATTTTTCGGTCGCTAACTCCTCTATTCCTTAATCAATTCACACAAATCCAAAATCATAATGTTCAACTCACTCAGGACAATTCCCACATTTCGTGTAATTTCATATTTTGTGTGGAAATGTTCCCAATAGAAATGAATCAATTCATTCAATCAATTTAGCTCACAATCATCATCATCAATATGGCTCCCTCTGCTGGTGAAAAGGTCACTTAAAATTTTGAATGCAAAATGCAAACCATGGGTGAATGCAAACCAAGGCAAAATGTTTGCGAAAATTTGGGATGTTAACTGATGTACCACGACATCCCTCAGTAGCCACGTTTACATGAAGAGTTTTACCTCTTTCCGAATGACTTTTCCAAAAACAGTGGTATACAAAGGTTTATTCTACATGCGCCGCTAGAATCAAACAGAATAGTCAATAGGGCATGCGCAGTAAAGCGTAAACAACATTACGTTATACCGGCTTCTCCGAGTGTTTCTTTCACTTGTTGAACTCCGTATTACGAGTTTTTTGTTCGTCCAGTATTGAAATTTTGTTTGGATCAAAAACAAACTTTCCACAGTCCAGTGCCGATTGCTTGCCTCCATTTTTAAAACTGAAGGATGTCTTGAGCTGCGTGTTACGTCATATCTGAGCAAGAACGTACCAGGGATAGAATTAAACAGGAAAAGATCAAATTCAATGTTGCTAATATTTTATCATTAAACTCGGGACATGTTTTATAAAACATGGACTCAGGGATGGCTGCAAGGTGGTCGAGTGGTTAGCGCGCAGGCCTCACAGCTAAGAGACCGCAGTTCAATTTCTCCCACATGGCTTCCTTCCACATTCCAAAAATATGCTAGACTCCAAATTGTCCATAGGTATGAATGTGAGTGTGAATGGTTGTTTGTCTATATGTGCCCTGTGATTGGCTGGCGACCAGTCAAGGGTGTACCCTGCCTCTCGCCCGAAGACAGCTGGGATAGGCTCGCGAATATTCATTCATTGTATATGTATTGTATGTGTATTAATGAATATTCATTCATTGTATATGTATTATATCTGTATTAATGAATATTCATTCATTCATTTTCTACTGCTTATCCTCACAAGGGTCGTGGGCAATGTGCGAGCCTATGGGATATCTTGTCATCAAATCATGCTGGTAACAACCTCTTGATAGAAAAAACACACTGGCAACTCTTCCACTTGAACAAAGAATCCACTTCGTAACTGATGCATTGTTCAAACAGATATGCTCTCTTGGTTCAACAACTGCCTTGTCAGTGCAACTAGTAGTATATGAGTACTCATGTTTGCACCCTTCAATTGACTGCACCATGATCATCTTGCTGGCTTTCATGCAATCAGGGACAAATGTGAAATGTCATTTCCTGATTGTGATTGGTTCATGATTAATTCAGAGGGTTGGGCAATTTTTTTTCTTTTACAGAGCAGTATCAGAAAGCCTAATCAGATACAGTATCACAGCTTGCTTTGGTAACCTATCTGTGCAACTAAAGATTAACTACAAAATTCCTGCAGAACTTTTGATGGACATGCAACCTGTGCTGTGAACCTCGTGCTCGGTGTCTGCTGTGCCATGCCGCCGAGAACTCCATAGTGTCAAGGCGGTCCTACAATATCCCTGCACCATGCCATGTCTGCATTAGCCTTTAGGCGAGAGGAATGCAGCTAAAATGTTAACAAGCTAACAGTTAGCATGCTAGCACCAAAAGTACAGAGAAAGCATTCCTACATCATGCCATGTACATATAGGCCTTTAAACAGGAGTAAAATAACCAAAATTCCTAAATGCTAACAGTTAGCATGGTGTCACCTAGCAAGATAGCATTAAGTGGCGAAGTGCCAAGGCAGTTCCATAATGTCCGTACATCATGTCATGTGTGTATTTTCATTTAGATATGCATAAAAAACAAAAAATGCTAACAAGAAAGCACCAAGTCCCAAAAGTGTTAAGGCAGTTCCATAACATTCCTGCATAATGCCATGTGTGTATTTGCCTTTAGACATGAGTAAATAAGCTAAAATGCTAAAAATTAGCATGGTAGCATCTAGCAAGAGAGCACCAACTCCCAATAGCGTTAAGGCAGTCCCATAGTGTCCCTACATCATGCCATGTGTGTATTTGCCTTTAGACATGAGTAAATTAGCTAAAAGGCTACAATGGCTACAATGCAACGGTTATCATGCTATAGCACCTGGCAAGAAAGCCTAGCAAGAAAGCCTCAAGTATCGAAAGTGCCAAGGCTCTCCTATAACCTCCCTGCATAATGCCATGCGTGTATTTGCCTTTAGACATGAGTACATTAGCTTAAATGCGAACATGCTAACAATTAACATGCCAGCACCTAGCAACATACGTAGCATCAATTAATGAAAGTGCCCAGGCACTGCTGTGGTCCATGCCATGTGCAGACATGATGTCATGTGTTGTTTTACAATTGCATGTAGCACTTGCATTGTCATTCAGTACTAAAAAGCAGAAAGGTAGTGAGGTACGGGTCGATACCAAATTATCGATTCCTTACATGATAACACAGCTTAATGCTGTATCATGGATTCTATGAAAATGTTGACATTTTGATGCTTAATTAGAAAGATACAACTTTTAAAATCTACCAGATCCATGAGATGTATGGTATCAGCTGGGTAGGGAATCATTGTAATCGCACTTTACTACACACAGTCGTTTTAAAAGGGAAGGGCTGGGAGGAGGAGAAAAGGTGTAAACTCCATTCTACTGCAGCAGGTGGCGGCCATATTGATAATGAATGAGCACAAATCACTGAAAAGGCTGAATGCCTCATGTCAAACAGATGCTTCCTACGGCCAAACAATTAGAGATAATGACAGCACAAGACAACTGTGAGTGGTGAGGGTTGGGGCTTCGCATAGATCTGCTCGTTTTGCAAACCGGTTGAGAAATGACCACAGAGGATGAGTCGAAAACATAGAAAATTGAAGAGCTGGAGAAAAAAAAGAAGGCATCTTTAACAGGTAAGTCAATGGAAGAAATTCTTGACTTTTGTCGCTTCTGGGGGCCACAGCAGGCAATCCGTACATCTGTCAGCCATAGGGGGAACTTTTTTGGAAAGGGCACGGAAATTCCTACGTTTTCCCCAAAATAAATCAAGCTAGCTAAAATGGTGTGGCCAGGAGGAGGAATAGTTTACAAAAAAAACCAAATTTTTTCAGGCTACTGTGCTCTTGCGTCAGAGTGAGAGACAAGGTGGCTTTTGGCCCTGCGCACACCTCCTTCTGACGAAGATAGGGCCAAAACTAAACATCCAAAAAACAAATTAGTCACAGAGAGAATTGAGAAGTTTGTCTCAAAAATGAGCCATTAATCACATTTCTACGTGACCGTATGGCTGAGCTACAATGCTGTGAAAAGTCTGTAAATTCTCCTGTTTTCTCTGGCATGTGCTGTTCTAAAAATAGATTTGGGTGTACCTAATATAGTCGCCCATTTTTTTTCTATCGCTAATTGCGTTGCCATGGTTACAGGAAATTTCCAAGTTACAAAAAATAAATAGCGCTCTAGTCTTGAGCGCCACAATTTCGGCGGTGTAACATGTGTGGGGGGTCCTTCTTGCGGTTTTGGCTACATTAAGTGCAAGAAAATGGGAAGATTAACATATAAGAATAAGAAGAAGTATAACTAAACATGAGGAATATTAAGTCTGTAATCTGCTTTGCAGGTGTCTGTGGGGGGCCTGCATTGCAGTGCATGCCCATAATAATAAGAAAAACTAAACATGAATCTTAAGATGGGCTGCTCTGCATTGCAGTGCATGCCCATAATAATAAGAAAACTAAACATGAATCTTAAGATGGGCTAATCTGCATTGCAGTGCATGCCCATAATTAAGCCAGCTAATTGTTGCTGCTGGTAAAATCATGGGTACAAAAGAGCATCGCTCCAGCTCTGAACCAGCCACACTGCAACTAGCCAATAAATAATCAATGATCCATCACACACAGTGAGTTTGAACTGCTACCATCGGGTTTGTTCACATGGCTATCAAATGGGTAAATAAGAATAAATCAAATCAAAATTTTGATCAAAATGTTCTTGACTATTTGCACTGCACATTGCACTTAATTAAATGTATTAATTAATGACTTTTTATTTTGACTGGCATTTTATTTCTATGGTTTAACTATCAGTATTATTTTAATCCTGGTATTTATTATCCTGTTAGGTGCTATTTCTTCATTCATGTTTTAAGTAGACATGTAAGCAGACATATTATTGTCGCATATTTGCAGTGCTACAGTTACTGGCAGCATCTTGCTCTTTGCACGTTATGGCATCATGTATTAAATTATGTTTACATGACATGTCAGTATTGTTTTTGTTACACATTGGAAGTGATGTATTGACCGAAGACAAATTTGTCTTTGTGAGACAATAAAGTTAATCTTGAATTCAGAGACGCAAATATGTCAATGCGCACAAGCATAGCCTTTGGGTCTAAAAATATGTGTAACTGTGTGTTCTTCCTCCTACTCCTCACTGGACTCTATGTAGACCAAACCACAGCCACTGACAGTGCGCACACAAAAATGTTGTGGGTGCAAAAAGCCACTACACGCCTACGCCTACCCGGCCTTTGTCCATGTGCACTGTGATTCTGACAAACCTAGACAATGTAATCAACAACTCTACCTCTCAAATCAAACATCTTCAAAAAGGTTACTACTGGTAACATTTGCATGCAACACCTAACATGGTAGTGCTAAGTATCCATGTTATTACTAGGGCTGGCCGATATGGACCAAAACTCGTAGAATATTGATATACAATATATTTCTCCATATTTTTTGCTTAAACTGAATTTAGCCAAAAGTCAAAGCCAAATATTTGTGGTAAAATCTTATAGAAAAATAGCCACTGAAAAAAATAGTATATTCTCTTTCTTAAAGAAATATAGAAAATGTTAACTATAATGTTCACTCATCAGTGCAATCATGCTGCACTCACAGTAGTCGGCGCAGGAGAGAGCTTCCGTAAATTGATGGCCCTCGAGCGGCGGCATCTTGAAACATGAGACCTTCGCATCAAATCCAGTCGATATATCGATATGGACGATATCCTTGTTTTTGATATCGTGCTTAGAAAAATACAGGGCGGCATGGCGGTCCAGTGGTTAGCGCGCAGACCTCACAACTAGGAGACCAGGGTTCAATTCCACCCTCAGCCATCTCTGTGTGGAGTTTGCATGTTGTCCCCGTGCATGCGTGGGTTTTCTTCCTCCATGCTAAGTTAATTGGCGACTCCAGATTGTCCCTAGGTATGAATGTGAGTGTGAATGGTTGTTTGTCTGTGTGTGCCCTGTCCGGGGCGGCCAGTCCGGGGTGTACCCGCCTCTCGCCAGAAGACACCCCCCGCGACCCTCGTGAGGAAAAAAGCAGTAGAGAATGAATTAATGAATAATACATACACAAAACATACACAAAAATGTTGGAAATGTCTGGAAGATCTGGGAATGAGCTCAACGATTTCATGTGGAAATGGGTTGAATCAGTTGAAAAATGGAGGAGGCATTAGAGGATGGTGGAATAAGAAATAATTTTATAGGTTTCGCACAATAAATAAAACAGTTGCATAATTTTATATGCTCGTAATTAACTGATGAAAAATTCTCAGCATTCACACAATGATGTCAATGGTGACAGACAAACTGCCTTGACCTTCAAAGGTCATCATGATGTCATCTAAAATGTCAATTGGAAGTCTTCGGTCGTCATGGTGACCGAGCCTCCTCAAACATACAGTGAATTATGTCAAATAAGTAGTCAGTGGAACATTGGTTTGCATGTTATTAAACATTGAAAACGTTCAGTTACAACAGGGCACGCGTCTTTCTGCATTACCACGACACCGCGCTACTGGAACCGGAAGTCAGCTACCTGTGACTCTTTTATGTTAACATAAAACACAGTTTTACAGTAATAATTAAAAAAAAACACTAAAATAAAATAAAAATAAAATAATAGGTGGACACGGCGCCCTCGCGTCCAGATTCTCCAGAGCTCCACGGAGAGAGAGGTGCTTCTGTGTCCGACAATGAGTGCTCCTCCTTTAGGAGCCAGTAGCTCCTAAACACTTTTCAATTAGCGCTTTAGCTTATCACCTCCTATACCCACTAAATTAGAAAGTGTTGATCGCAGTAGTCAAGAAGTAGTAGTTTGGAAGTGTGACCAATTACAGCGGAGTGGGAGCGGAGTGTCTGGAAGGGGGCCATGGGTGGAATAAATTAAAACAGCCTTTTTTGGCGAGAAACACAGAGCCGAAGAAATACAGCTGGAATTGGTGCACATTGTGGAAGATCTATGACTTTGCCCTGATTGTATTGCACAATTTTCTTAAAAAATTCAACCAAATCCTACTAAAACTATGTTATTTTTGCTCATAATATTGCAAGGTGGCAGGAATTACAAGGTCGAAGAAGTACATTTTGTAAGTGCAAGCGTGTGTAAAAATGTGCCCACACGAAGTTCAGTTCCACATGTGAAAATTGTTAGTAGCTTGTTATATTAATAAATAAACCGTCATTTTCATGTAACCCAACTATTTTGTGTTTTTTATGCTATGGCATTGTTGTTTAGATATTCTACTGCTGATTACTAAAGAACAGAAAAAGGTTGAAACAAACTTTTTTCTGATGAAAGATGACAGTCTTATCTTTCATTTGGTAGGTATCACTGCAAATTTCCCCACTGAGGGACGAATAAAGGCATATCTTATCTTATCATCTTTACAGTATATAGCCCGGTACTGAGGGATGTCCAAGCCAAAATGGCTGGGATTGAATGAAACTAATAGAATGACTTATTTTTCTGTTTTTTAAGTTTAAATTATCTAACAGCCGCAAATGGCACCCGGGCTGCACTTTGGACCACCTTGGCATAAATTAAAAATGCAAGGTTACTTTTAACATAATTGAAGACATGACTGACAAACACCATATTTTGCCAGGAAAATGTTGGCACTTGTCTTTGGTGCTATTTTTGGTCATTGAGTTGAGAAACAAAGCTGCACGTGAACGTGCTTAGCACGTGGTTAGCGTGCAGGCCACACAGCTAGGAAACCCGGGTTTGATTCCCCGCTAGGGCATCTCCGTGTGGAGTTTGCTTGTTCTCCCTGTGCGTGTATGGGTTTTTGCAGAGAACGCCGGTTTCCTACCATATTCCAGAAACATGCATGTTAATTGGTGACTCCAGATTGTCCCTAGGTATGAATGTGAGTGTGAATGTTTTTTTTGTCTATACGTGCCCTGTGATTGGCTGGAGACCAGTCCAGGGTGTACCCTGGCTCTCACCCGAAGACAGCTGGGATAGGCTCCAGCATGCCCTCGTGAGGACAAGTGGTATAAAAATGGATGAATTGAGTTGAGAAACACTATCAAATTCAACTCATGGTAATACAGAAAAATGGTGTCCGTTAAGTGTGTGGAAAATAATCTATATTAATCCATACATCCATGCCCATGTGCGCGATGCGAGTGCATTGGCTCATTCACTGGATATGGATGTAATTGACGGGTGAAATCTAGATTCATCCCGATGCGTTTGTGGGTATCGGTAAAATCTGATGCAAGTGCCGTTTTATTTATGTTAAACTTCACCTCATATGCTGTTCCCCAGGTGCAATGAATGCACCATCATTATTTCGCGTTTTGTATTTAATACGCAAGCCGTGAGGCACATACATCTATGAGTAAAAAAGCATGGACGTTCGCACGCAAGCAGCAGCAAGGAAGTTTCTACATTTATCCCACTCGCAACTTTTAAAATGGTATGTTTGGAAACACTATGGATTCGAAAAAAAACGGTGGAAAGTGCGACAAAACATCTGTCATTTGCAAAGAATGCCGTGTTAAGAAGCCATACAATGGCAGTACGACAAACATGCAGACCCCCTAAAAGGGTACACCACAACACGGACACATCGATCGCCACTTCCCCCGCCAAACCGTCTAGTTCCTCGTTGGACACCGGGGAAAAAACAAGCAAATCAGGTCAGTGGATCTTCAGCCACTTTCAAGCCAGGAGCTATTTGTCCATCCCTGCAACAAGTGTCCCCCCTGAACGAGTGTTCAGCACAGCAGGTGACATTAGAACAGCAGAGCAGTTGGCTTCTTCCTGACTTTTGAAAACAATTTTCCATTTTTTCCCCTTTGCTTATTTGCATCATGTTGAATGGCATCATATCGCAAGAAATTGCACCATATCATATCGGATCGCATTGATTTGAACTAATCAATGCCAACACGGATGCCCAATGCCAACACGGATGCCCTGTGCAAGAGGGGAAAGAGTCACCTGTACTTCCTCAGAAGGCTGGCGTCCTTCAACATCTCCAAGAAAACTGCTACAGATCTTCTACCAGTCTGTGGTAGCGAGTAGGGATCGACCGATATGTTTTTTTTACGGCCGATGCCGATACTGATTTTTTTCCATCACCCTTAGCCGATGGCCGATTTTGCTTGGGCCTATATTTGTGGCCGATACCGCTTTTGCTCCCTCAATTTATATGAAAAAATGACAATGATAACAAATATTACACACATTTAAACAGTATTATCAATTCTAAAATGTGCAAAACATTTCTGTCATAGTTTATCTAGCATCGATGTGATGACTGCTCCTCCGCAGTGTAACGCCCCGCCCCGCCCCCACCCCGCGCCCGCGCCCGCATCCACACACAAACACATCACACTGACACAATTTAGTCCGATATATAAAACATTTCTCTCATCATTAAAGTTTGTGCCGGGTCCTCCGGCAACACAAATCATGCGGCGGAAAAATACATCGGCGAACCCACGCGCGTATTGGCCGATACCAATTCAAGTAAAGAACGCTAATATCGGCCGGCCGATGTATCAGTGGTGTGCTGGGGGAGCAGCCTCAAGAAGGACACTGCACGCCTGGACAAACTAGTGAGTAAGGCAGGGTCTGTCGTTGGCTCAGAGCTGGACAGCCTGACATCTGTGGCAGAGCGACGGTCACTGAACAAACTCATGCCCATCATAGACAATCCATACCATCCACTGCAGAGCACCATCTCCTAGCAGTGGAGCAGCTTCAGTGACAGTCTGCTGTCACTCACCTGCTCCACTGACAGACTGAGGAAATTGTTCCAACGCCACTGGGGTAAAGCGATAAACACACACTAAGCCCGGGACTTACTGCATCAATATGCACATGTATATGCTGTTCAAAATCTCTTGCACAACAAAAATAAAGGTTTTTTGCATTATATTTTGCTTGTTTTGCCATTATATTTTGCTCTACTGTATTTGCTACTTGTACCTTATTTTATTATTATTTTATTTTACTATACTACTTTACATAGTTCCATCCCCTTATTTTCGTAAACCCTGCATGTTTTCCAAATCTGTAAGCTGCTGGATCTGTGAATTTCTCTTGGAGATGAATAAAGCACCCATCCATCCATCCATCCACCCATTCAAATGATTAAAGCATCGTATCGCATCGCCAGAAAATTCCATGTATCATTGGCATTGCATCGCAATGTGTATCGACTCGTCCTCAGTGCTGAGATTCATACCCCTAGTGTCTGTGTATTGTCTCACTGCCACATTGAGTTTTTGGGAACAGTCACGTTAAGAATCAAGACTTCAGTGATGATAAAAGTAACTTAATGTTCATGTGTATATTTATATGTCTTTTAATGTATAATTGTTTTCTGCATGTAAAACTATAAAAACTGTAAAACTTGTGTTAACATTTTAGGCTTTGTGAATATGATTTTACTTATTTTTTAGGGCATTTTGATCCAGTTTATGGAGGACCAAAACTGCCAAAATAACAAATAAATAAATAAATAAAAGTGGAAATAAAAACAAAAATGAAAAAAAAAAAATCAAAAAATTAAATACAAAAAAATTAATATAAATGGAAATAAAAACAAAAAAATATATACATAAATAAATAAAAGCAAAAATAAATACAAAAATAAAAAACAAGATTCAAAAATTAAAAACAAATACAAAAATAAATGTAGAAATAAATACAAAAATAAATATATAAATAGAATTACATATCAATAAATAAATAAAAGCACTCTGCTCTCATATGTATTTATTTCATGCAGCAGACAATGTCAGCTTGAAATGCAGAAGGAAAAACCATTCAAATGAGGGGGCGGTCCTAAGTGTGTCTTGGGTTGAACTGTTCGCCTATTGGTTGATCGACAAGTGAGTGCGAAAATCGACTAGGTATGCCTGCAAACGGCCACAGCAAGAGGAAGTATACAGGGAGAAAAGTATACATTTACCGGGACAATAATGGCGGGGTCCACCAGGAAGTCGGTGTCCGAGCTGGAGATTGCAGCCATATTTACCGCCATTGAGAGTGGTGTGGTGACTTCCTCTTGCTGTGGCTGTTTGCAGGCATACCTAGTCGATTTTCGCACTCACATGTCGATCAACCAATAGGCGAACAGTTCAACCCAAGACACACTTAGGACCGCCCCCTCATTTGAATAGTTTTTCCTTCTGCATTTCAAGCTGACATTGTCTGCAGCATGAAATAAATACATATGAGACCAGAGTGCTTTTATTTATTTATTGATATGTAATTCTATTTATATATTTATTTTTGTATTTATTTCTACATTTATTTTTGTATTTATTTTTAATTTTTGTATCTTGTTTTTTTTTGTATTTATTTTTGCTTTTATATTTTATATATTTATTTATAATTTTGGCAGTTTTGGTCCTTCATACCAGTTAGCGTCCGTTTCGGTTAGAATCGGCCCTTCTTGAACAAATTAATGACGCTGTCCAGGGTTCCACTTATACTTGTGGCTGCTATCTTGTACAAAACGTCAACGTCACCGGATTCCACTGCTGACCTGCCACTTTATTAGGTTGTTATAAAATCGAGAATGTCGATGAAAATCTAGTATTTTGGTGTATTTGCTGACGAATATTTCACATGTAAGCATCCATTTTCGTTAACTGTCTGTTACTATGGCGCTTTCCAAAACGACCGATACAATCGAGAATATTCCTGAAGGGACACGTCGAAAACAGAGACAACCACGCCGAACTGAACAACCGAATATAGCGGTCGGGCAATTCGCTCAAATATGCTTTATATTTGTAAATGTAGCAGTTGTTGGATAAATGCTCGGGGTTCCGCGTGACGTTCTCCGTGTACGTGGGCTAGCAGGTGGCTAACTAAGGCAGCTAAGGTTAGCTGGCACACCCTGTCACAATTCCTGAAATCTCAACCACCTCACTGCGCTGATTTACCTCTTTCTTGTCCTGGAGGCACACAAGCAGCTCCAGGTTGTTGTCCCAGGACTCCTTCGAACACAGCCGAGTCAGGTCGTCCCTGCATACCGCCTCCTCAGACAACTTCCAGCCGGCAGAACGCTTCCTCTGCGCCGAGGCCCCGGCGCCAAGGTTCCTCTCAGCGGCTACCACATTCATCGCTGCCGGACCCGCGACACCTGGCTTCTGGTTCTGTGGGTTAGCGGCATTGGGCCTAGCTTTGGCGAAACCGTTGTTGTCTGCCAGGGACGGGTGGAAAACCGACAAGGAGCACATGAAAAGCAGGAGTCGAGGAACACGTATACAGTTCGCCATCTTCACTTAGCCAGCTGCTGCGTTCAGGGACTGTCGGTGATTCGGGCTACCAGGAGTAAAGTTTTGTCTATAGCTGACTGTCATGAATAATTAATAAGCACGTGCGGGTTCAGGGTATGGGTCACCCAATCGCAGAATCCCTATGGAAATGTTTTCGCGCATGCGTCAATATGATAAATAGAAGGGATAAATAGAAATGTTTCAGTAATGTGAAGAGATATAAGAAAATTAGGCTAACATTGTGTTTTTATCGTGAGATAAGAAACATATGGTTTATTTCACAAATAGACTGCAGGCTCGGTTTGAGTAATGTCACAATGTTCCTTAACCGTGATCTGCAAACAAATCTTTAATCTTTAAGAATTCTCACTCAACATGCTTGGCTGTTTTGTTTGGGGAGAAGCCAAGACAGACTTAAAAACTTTGTATTTTATTAATTTAAAGAAAAAACAATGACTGACACATCCAAACACACACACACACACACACACAAACATAAAATACTGTCTGTAAATATGAAAGAGTATGTTTTACTGTACAAACGCTAAGATTTCTGGCCAGATTAAATGAATCCAGCTGGTTGTTGGTGGTGAGTTCAAGGCCACTGAATCTGACAATTCAGTTGTGTGTCTGCAGAAGCACAATGAAAATCTCTCTCACACTAAAAACTGTAAAAGGTAAATGTACATGTGTTGTGATGAACCCAGTAGACCTGGCGCCTCATCTCACATAACATAAGTATAGAAGCCCTGTACACAAAAACAATCAGCGAGTGTTTTTGGCAATTTGTAGTTTCAGGCAAAACTGCTATGATGGTCAAAGGTCCCCAAGTTATTTCAAAATAAAATAACTGAAAAACACTTGAAAATATTCTATGACTTCTGCTATGTAAACAGTTTAGCGACATTCTGTTCCCGCGAGCCGCCTTCCTTCACTTCCACTTGTAGAGCTTCATCATCTTCTCTGTTAGCGCCACCAGGAAGTGCTCGCCATTCACCTGGAACGGAGTGATGTCTAACACCGGGAGGTCGGCCGAAAGCTTCTGGAGCAGAGTGCCACTGGCTGCCTCCCACACCTGAGGGGGAAGCTCAGGAGGTGAAGTTTTAGGACACGCACGCACACACGCACACACGCACAATTTGTACCATCATGGAGTTGGATGCCTCATCTCCAGCACACACCAGGGCTCCGCCTCCATCCGGACTGTTGAAGATAGCGTTCTTGGTGAGAAATTTGCATGATGTGCCAGCACTGAACGTCTGCACGGGTGAGCAGGAGCAGCTGGGCGGCTGGTTGAGGTCCTCCTGGGGTGCTCGGGTCAAAGCCATTAGGACGCAGCGCAGAGTTGGGTTGAAGCGTCCTGTAGACAGTCAGCATAAACACCGTTAAGAGATATAAAGATAAGAGGCTGTGCAATGGTGCAGGGTTCTCACCGGGTCGGTAGGTGACCAGGCAGTGCCTGCTTTCCGTATCCACCTGGATGTCGGTGCAGCCTCCTGGCTCCAGCGGCAGCATGTGCGGCTTGTACGTGCTCTCGCCAACCTGTTCCCAGAAGCAGCCGCCTCCTGGGGAGCCAGCGATCAGGCCACCACACGGGAAAGAGCTGGACGCTGCCTTTGGGATGTAGCAGAGAGATGCAACTGGAGTCCTAGAAAATATTGAAAGATGTTTGGGGGTGGGGCTATGATGCCAGACATCCATTGTTCGATGTTAAACAATGCACGGACCTGGAGCGGAGCGGCTCAAGCTCCTGGACATGCATGCTGGTGTCTCTTATGTCGTAGACCAGAACCGACCCATTGCTCAGACCGGCGTAGATATAATTGGTGTTGTCCAAACACCAGCAGCAGCTCCACACGGGTTTCCCGGCATTGTAAGTCTGAACCACTGTGCTGGTCAGCAGGCTGCGACACAGGCAATGACAAAGTGAAGTACATGCAAGGGTGCCCAGACTTTCCCAAGCGAGCACCACATAGTGAGAAAAAAAAGATGCCATTTTGATTTTGCAAAGCAACATGTAGGTATACTCAGAAGTTATACAGTTGTATGCACAGGTTTGGCCACCCCTGATAATTCCCACCATTTTCATTGATAAATGAATTAATATATGGGTCTATTATTTCATTTTGACAGATAGTGTTCCGTCGCTCTATCGTGTCATTTCGCAGATTTTTTTTCCTTATTACTACAGTATGTAAACACTGTTACTCTGATGGAGTCCATAAGGGCGATGCTGGAGAGCACCTCAACTGGTGATAGTGATAATGATAATGATAGTGCGACTTGGAGGGGCATGATTGGGAGGAATGGCCTCCCCGATCTGAACTAGTGCGTTGTGACATTATCAGACGTCTGTGCGAACCAATGTTTATCCATAACTAAACACCATGTTCGAACACAAGAATGTCCGTCCGTAAGTGCACTTGGCACCAGGACACCCGAGGCTGCAGGTCTATAATGACTTTGAAGTCGTATCATCAGAACTGCGTTCGCATGTTCTGGACACAGAGGTGAAGAGAGGGGCTGAGCTGAACGGATCACCACCTGGTAATGAATTGGACTAGATGATGGGGGCGGAAGGGGGACATACTCGGTAGACCCGAACATGTAGTGAGAGTGTGGTGGGAACGTCTGGCAGTTCGTCAAGTCTTCAACTCTTGCCTCCGGCAGAGCTTTGGTGCATGTTCAAAAGGGTGGAGTGCTCCCTCTGGGTTAGGAATGAAGTCCTGCCCCAGGTGTAGTAGGTCGGGGTCACGAGTGAGGGAAAGCCAGAGCGCAAGGTCGATATGCGGATCGCCGCATGCCTGTTAGCCCCCCCCCCTCCCCCTTTTTTTTTTTTTACCAATTAAGTTATTTTGTGGGCTCTCTGGCACCCAGGTGACCTTGGAATTGTCATAACTTTTCCCCCTTATACGGGGCACCCCTGACCAATAGCACCAAACATAAATAAATTCAAAATGTACAGTTAGTCCATGTGATCAGTATCACTATCAGCCGATTTCACTCATGGGTGATCAGTATCTGAATCGGCAGCATAAAACCCTGATCAGAGCATACTGAATTTTCAATATTTTTACCTTATTCTCATAACCCAACTTTTTCTCCAACCTAAGCGATATTTTTCCTCATAAAATTATGTTATTGTAAAACTACGTTGTTTGGCTAACAACTTTTTCTATTCATATTTTGACTTTTTTCTTTTACAATTAGTACTGATTTTTCCATTGCTGGATTTTAAATGTAGTTTTCTGTTTAAATCATTAAATCATTGGGCAACACATTTTCAAATGTGTTGGACCATTAGTACTAGAGGCTGCTTGTGTAGGTCATCACCTGGTGAGTTTGATGGTGCAGTCCTGAGCGGCCGACAACAGCAGGCTGTCGTTCTTTCTGCTGAAACACAGACCTCTGATCTGATTGCTGTGGATGGGAATGTACTGGCTGGATTTAAGGTTGGCCAGGCTAACTTTCTTCACACCCCAGCCTGATGAAAAGCATACAAGGGTTCCTGTGTTAGTCTAAAAAGGGACCGGGACCTCAACTACCAATCTTGTTAACGTTCCATTGACAGACAGTTAGACCAGACCGGGGATCTCACCAGGCACGAGTGCTGCGTGAGGCGAAGGCTGCGAGGCCAGCAGGCCGCTCAGGGCTTCGCAGTAAGACAAAACTCTGCAGCCTCCATTCTGAGACACCAGAACTGCATCGAAGAAGCTGTACAGCGGCACCTTGGGACGGTCAGGGCCACAGTGGAGCGAGGAGGAGGAAGGGTAGGAGGCGGCAGCTGAGCCCCGCCCGGCTGGTGCCATCTGAGCTCTGAGCTCCTACAAAACAAGGAATGACCACAATGTGTCCATGAGTGGTTTCCTAACATTTGTAGAGACATGTGAAATGAGGCCGCAGGGAGTCAAGAAACCTGGAGTTCCTGTTGTGCTTGTCCATACTTGTTGCTAACCACCTGTAGTTTGAGTTTGTATTGAGCTGATTCCAGTTCAGCCTTCCTCCTCAGAGACTGCTCCTCCTCCAGGGACCTGCACGTAGACACACGTGCACATCAAGTAAAAAAAACAAAACAAAAACAAAGTTAACTTGTGAAGCATATACCGTATTTTCTGGACTATAAGTCGCAGGAACAGCCAAACTATGAAAAAAGTGTAAAAAGACTTATAGTCTGGAAAAAACGGTAAAATAGGTCTACTTACTTCTTTAGGCTCTCGTGCTCACTGTTGTCCATGGCTCTCAGCTTTGGAGCGTAGAGCAGCAAGATGTCGGAGCGCTTGGCCTTCTTGTTGCACTGCACATTAGAAAGTACAAGAGAGTGAAGAATGTGCAGACATGTGTGACGTCAAGTTGCCACCTGACAGACCTGCGGACATTTGGCGGCAGAGCGCTGGGCAGTCAGCCACCGCTGGATACAGGTAAAGCCAAAGAGGTGTCCGCAGCGCAGAGCAGCGATGCGGTGGTCTCCTGCCGCAGTCCACGCCTCGAAGCAGATGCTGCAGGTGTCACCTTCGCCCTCCTCACTGTGGGACGGTGGGTGAGGCAGGACAGGCGGCTGACAGAGAGACCATGACAGTGAACGACTGGAAGGTGGTTTCCAACATTGGTTCAACAACAAGGCCACAAAACTGAATGGGCAACAATAATCACCCTGGTAGTCAGAGCCTCTCCCCATATGGCAGGGGTCGGCAACATTTACTATTAAAAGAGCCATTTCACCCCCAATGCTCACTTAAGCTAGGTTCACACCGACGCCGAATCGATGGCGAATTAAATCGGCGAGCAAAGCGGCGGCAAAGCGTAACAAAGCTTAATGAAAGCGTAAAGACCGTAATACAGCGTAAGAAAGGTTTGAGCAATTCGGGACATTCGGCAAGAGCGCCAAAATTTTTTAAACTGTTTAAAAATTTGAGGCGATCTGTCACGAACTGCGTAAAGCGGGGAGAGCGTATTAAAGCTTATCAAAGCGTCACAAAGCTTATCAAAGTTTTGCTCAAAGCGTAGGAAAGCTTAACAGAGCTTGGTTCAAAGGATCAATGGATCTGCTGCATCTTTATATATTGTAGCGTCGTTGCCGACGCTATGGAAATTACACGACTGCGATCGCTGACAAGCTTTTTATTGCACAACAATAATACTGGCTACTGTCAGCCGTAACCATGCCGTTGCAACCACCGCCAGCTACACAACAGTACTTCCTCCACCAGACACGCCCCCACCCCCTGGTGCATTCACGGTCACCCGGAACAGTCGGACACCCAAGAGCACAACGTCAACATGAAAACGTCAGGGTCTCTACAATATGCTCTGGATTTCGGGATCTCGAAATTTTCCATTGCGTAACAGAGCTTAGGCGATCATGAGATTTTTTGAAAAATGACGCCGAATTCGTCACAGATTCAAAGTGCGACATTCGGCGTCGGTGTGAACGTAGCATAAAGGACAGACTGGAGCCGCAAAACATAACCTGACGTCTGAAGGGGGGCGGGGGGTATATATATTCATGGTTAGTTTACCGTGTTGGGGGAAGACCTGTAACATCCCAACCAAAGCAAGCAGCCAAACACCCGCTTCGCCTCAATTCCTCGAGCTCATCCAATCACTAGTCAGTCAGGATTCCTTTAGGGCAGGGGTGCTCACACTTTTTCAGCATGCGAGCTACTTTTAAAATGACCGAGTCAAAATGATCTACCCACTACAAAAATGCAAAACATCTATTTATTTTCAAATGTATTGAGGATTCTTTGTACGTACAATGTATGTTGATGTACCTTACATAACCAAATGAGCCAATATTGCAAAACACACATAATTAACTATTAACATTTTTTGTAATTACCTGAGTTTACTTTGATGACTTGCACTGAATTGAACCAGCCAGGGATGCATAGTCCGGACAGTAGCTGCTGATAGCCAGGTTAGCCAGGCAAACGCAATTCAAAAAAGACATTGTGAAAAAAAAGTCCACCTCCCATTCCGTATGGAAGTGATATGTTTTTGCCTTTTTACTTGGTTCAGTTACTTCACTCATTTTAGTGACCATAAACTTTAGCGAGGGCTTAAAATCTGACGCAATTCGCCGACTAGCTTAGCACTTTGCATCGTTGTTTACGCATGAGTGGTGACCTAAAGGTCAAAATTCAGTTGTCATCTGACTGGTTGTCCTGTATGTCAATCAAGTAACGGGGATGGATGATAGGCTGACATCGTAAGTTCTGCTGCACTTAGAGACGTTGTTTGATTTGATTGGTCACCCGAAGGGCAACATTCAGTTGTCATCTGAATGGCTGCCCTGTATATCAATCAAGTGACGGCATTGATGCTAGGATGATATTTTTTTAATGTCACGCCGCGATCGACCAGTACCACCTCCGCGATCGACCGGTAGATCGCGATCGACTTAATGAGCACCCCTGCTTTAGGGTCTCACAGAGAGTCTGATTTTTAAAAAACTCATTATTATATAAAGATGCGTATTTTCCCCATTCGGGTGTTACTTGAGCATTACGAAGGGAGCCACATGCGGCTCTGGAGCAGTGGGTTGCTGACGACTGCCATAGGGCACCTCATCACAAAACAAATTAAAAATTGACAGTTAATCCATGTGATCTGTATTGGTATCGGGTGATTTCACACATTGACAGCATAATCGGTAATTGTGATATGTAGTATTCTACTCTGGTTACTAGGTGTCAGTAAAGTTACATAAATGAGAAAACAGCCACCGCAGTGGTGGTGGGGCCGAACACGAATGTTATTCAGAACGGAACGAATAATTTTTTTTTTTTAACAAATAATTAATTTGAACATTCATTCATTTTCTACCGCTTATCCTCGCAAGGGTCATGGGGGTGCTGGAGCCTATCCCAGCTGTCTTCAGACAAGAGGTGGGCTACACCCTGGACTGGTTGCCAGCCAATAACAGGGCACCCATGGACCCATGTTTTTGGAATGTGGGAGGAAACTGGAGTACCCGGAGAAAACCGACACATGCACAGGGAGAACATGCAAACTCCACACAGAGATGACCGAGGGTGGAATCAAACTCGCCGGAAAAAAACTCGCTGGCAATGGGATGGGCCCTTTATTTAAATTTGACAATACTATTGTTCATCTGCGATAATTTGTTGGACAATTATCATCCAGCAAAATGTGTTATCGTGACAACCCTAACTGCCACTTTCTCTCATACCGCACGATTGTATTGACTATTTTAGCATTTTTGAAACCGTGACTTTTTCATACCATGGCATACCTTGAGACCAGGAAACTGCTCATTCCTAGATGACACCGATTTTTTTTTTAGAGGCACCAGTGGTTATTTGCTTTTATACACCATCACTGCAGGAGACTGATTCAATGATTAATTGAAGTATTTACTTACAGACTATTATGCGGCACTGCTGATAGACTTGCAGAGAGATTTGCATTCCAAACTCATATCCCTCAATAAAAGATTGAATCTGATCTGATCTGATCAAGTGGCGTTACCTGGATGCTGCAAGGTTGTTCTGCTGCTGAAGACAAAAAGAACAAGAATGAAAGTTGATGTGATGCCATGTTGAAATAAAAAAGGCACTGGCGGTCTCACTCACAACGGTTGGGATCTGTTCCTTCTTGTACATGTGTGTCATTAGCGTTGTGGAGGTTAGCATGGGGGGGCTCAGGTTCCGCGGTCTCCACAGGAGCGGCTTGCACGGCTGCTCTTTCTTCCTCTGACTCGCTGACCTCCGTGCTGCTGGACTGTGAGTCGACTACAGTGGCGGCAGGTGCTCGCAACCGGAAGTCTGGAAACCCCCTGGAGGGCGATGCAGTCTGGCTGGAATAGTGCACTCGGAGGCCCTGTCTGGCACAGCAAAATAAGCGGTGGGGTGTTAAAAGACAACTGTAATTTTATTTTGAAATTTTGCCCATCATCCACAATCCTTATGTGAAACATAACATGTACGTATTTCTTTCTCTTTTGTGTACGTTCTAGAGCAGGGGTGGGCAAACTACGGCCCGCGGGCCACATCAGGCCCGCCAAGCGTCTTCATCAGGCCCACAAGGCACTTCCAAATTCCTTTTGCAATCTGTAGCTTGTACAAAAAAAGTGATCCACAAAACAACACAACACGTCAACACACATAGAACCTACCCACTGCGCCATGTAGGCAAATAAATAAATATTTACGTATACCCATATATTCTGGCTGCAAGGCATGCAGGGTAATTTGTGGTACTCTCCCAACATTTTGCTAAATTTGTATTTTTGGATAGCAGGTTAATGTTTGCTTTAAACATTATTTTAGCTGTTTGAAAGCTGGACGGTGAGCTCGTGGTTAGCGTGCAGGCCACACAGCTAGGACACCCGAGTTAAATTCCACCGTCTGGCATCTCTGTGTGGAATTTGCATGTTCTTCCCGTTCATGCATGGGTTTTCTCCGGGTACTCCGGTTTCCTCCCACATTCCAATAACGTGCTAGGTTAATTGGGCGACTCCAAATTGTCCAAAGGTATGAATGTGAGTGTGAATGGTTGTTTGTCTATATGTGTCCTGTGATTAGCTGGCTACCAGTCCAGGGTGAACCCCGCCTCTCACCAAAGACAGCTGGGATAGGCTCCAGCACGCCCGCGACCCTAGTGACGATAAGTGGTAGTAAATGGATGGATGGATGGATATTTTACCAGACCAGCCAAAGTTAATAATTGCAATTTTAGGAACAAAGGGTTTATATGTTATCTATAATCGGCATTATAGATTTTTGTAGCTTGCTGAGTGAGTGTCCTTTTATAGATATTCCCCAAATCTCCACACAATAAGTTAGATATGGTAATACCAGTGAACAACAGACACGCTGTTTCTATGTGGCTGTTGTTGACGAGCATAGCAATGGCTCCTATTGGCTATATGAAATCAATGTGGCTAGGAAAGAAGTAATGATTAAAATTTTTTTTTTTAAAGTTACGATAATGTTTACGGAAAATTATAAAAAATGAAGCAAAATATTGTCACATGTTATCATGAAGGTACCTGTTAATGCATGATCACAGCATGTATAAATATAAAACCATAAAACCTTGTCCAGTGGCTTTATGGTCAAAATATGTGGGTCCCATTAAATCTATTATTGGATCCCTCATGCTAACTTGTTTTCTCTCTTTAGAACACACACAGAGAAGGGAAATAAATATGTGTTCATATTTCACTTGAGGATTGTGAATTTCCAAATAAAGTTTTCCTTTAAGCATGAAGGACTTCAACATACCTGAGCCTTCTGCGTGAGGCACCACGGCCTGTCCTTCTGTGACTGAAAGCCCAAGTGGCAGGAAGTCTCGGTTGCTGAAGAGACGTCGCCAGCGCTCTCTCATCACTGTCATCACCTTCGTCCACTTCAGTGCTGCTGCCAGAATCTGAGATGATCTCTTCCGGGGTATCAATCTCCATGGACTCCATCTGCAGTTCAATATCAAGCGATGGAGTGCAGCTTGCATGGTTTACCCATGTCAACACAACCTGCGCTACCCTTGCAGCTATTCATCTTCACTGTCAAACTTTAGAAAATGATACAAGAAGGGATTAAAAAAAAATAAAAATAGTTTCTTCAAAGCAATAGTAATTTATTGCCGCTCCACAGTATTAACCAGCGGTTCGAGCAGCACTTCCTATGCAAGCTCCCTGCAACATGACTGCCCAGGCAGAATGAGGGGGTAATACCGCTGTACCTACAAAGCCAATTCATGCTGGTGGCACAAGTCCAGTGGAAACCAACTTTGAGGCCCATTGCAGCACCCAGCACGTTGGTGTGTAAACCTGACAAATGGATTGGCCCGATGTTGTGGCGGAAGACGACAATATCCAATCTACATAAATATGGGATCGGCCGCCGATCCTGAAGTTTGGCTGATAAAAAGAACAGTTATGGCCATTTGAGTTGGACGCTGTTGACGAGTGGTGCTACACGACGCTAAAGTTGGCTTCCAACTTGCCGTTTTCTGTGACACTTCTTCATGTGAACAATTGTGAGATATTTTCGGTAAGACACTGACACGAACGATTGCATTTTCTGAAACCTTTATGTTATTTGTGGAAATGCCATAAAGGCACATTTAGACTTTTTTCGTTGGTCCCTATTCCATGCTAGACCTGGTGCTGTTACAAAACCACTAGCAATCTTCATAAAAGCACTTTGTTGTGAAAATGTTATAAAAGGTATTAATTTCTGTATGTTGTGCCTTAATTGCACGATCACAAACAGAAATCACAAATCATACACGGCGAAAGTGCTTCCCAAACCCAGGCAAAACCTCAATCAGACTTAATTGGTCCTGCAACGATGGTTATCGACTTACTTTGTCAAGTGCGGCTTTCAGCATTGTGCTAAGTGCGTGTTAAAAAGAAAGTTGCCGTTTCACCTCATTTTTCTACTTCTGGTAAAAATTTTAGCCGTCTTGACTGGTATATTTGACAAAAATCAGTATGTATTTATTATGGAGCGCTATGAGGAGTTCCCTCAAGATTATGACTGCTAAAAGCATCCACTAGGGCGTGGGGTGACCGCTGAAAATTCAACATGTGAATGTGTACTGATTATTATATTATATACGTATATTATTATATATTATATTAACTACCCTGTATATACCTCCCTACTCAACTTTTCATTTTTCAATGGTTGACACTGCACACCTGACACATTAACACTTAAATAAAAATAAAAGATAAAATAAAATAAATAAATTGAAGCAACAACTTTTGTTTTTGATGATTTGTATCATGTTGTGACCACTAAATGGCAGTATTTGCATGGCGACTTTTTTCCTCCATTATATAATAAAACAAGTGTTTAAATGCAGGTGATTAATGCCTGAGAGTGTTTATTCCTCCAGCAACTATTGCAATATAAGCAGACTAACAGGCTGAGTATTCAGGCAAAGACTCCTAGCTGTGTAATTTAAATCTGCAAACATAAATGATTAATATTTCATATTGCAGACTATATATTTTACACGTAACAGTCCACCTGATATTATTGTATCTGTAAAATTGTCATGCAATCTGCTATTATTATTTATTATTTTATATTTATATTTAAATATTTCAAAAATAATAAAATATTATAATTAAAATAAAATTAAAATAATAATTATTATATTATTATTATGTAAAATATGCAAATATAACAATATTATTATAAATAATTAATATAATAATTAGCATTAATATAATAAATAATAATCATAATAGTTATAATAATAATAATATAATAATTATTATTTTAATTTTTATTATTATTATGTGCTTGTGTCTCTTTTTTCAGGAGCACTTTGTAAACAACTGACCATGTCAAACAACAAAATTGACACAACCATCAAAAGGTTGGCTCAGGCCATGATGCCAGGTTGTATGTTGAGTAAATAAAATATTTAAATACTTAATTAAAGTAATAATAATTACTTTAATTAATAATTAAATACTTTTGAAAGATTGGGCGGGCCGTATTCAAACACTTGGCGGGCCGGATGTGGCCCCCGGGCCGTAGTTTGCCCACCCCTGCTCTAGATGGTCAGGAGGTGCTTCCAGATGACTGGAAAACTACAGCAAATGTGATCAGGGAGACAGGTAGGAGAGTACTTGGTGTGTCATCTGGAAAGAAAACAGACAACAAGACTTGGTGGTGGAATGAGGAGGAGCATAAATACAGCGGAAACAGTTAGCTAAGAAGAAGTGGGACATGGACAGGACTGAAGAGAGTAGACAGGAGTACATAGAGATGAATCCTAAGGTGAAGGTACAGGTGGCAGAGGCCAAACAAGAGGTCTATGATGAACAGGAAGGAGGGAGAAATAGATCTATATAGGTTGACAAGGCAGAGAGACAGAGATGGAAAGGTTAGGGTGGTCAAGGGTAGGAATGGAAGTGTACTGACAGATGTCAATAGGGTGATGGAAAGAGTACTTTAAAGAGTTGATGTATGAGGAAAACGAGAGAGAAGGAAGAGTATAAGAGGTGTTGAGAACCAGGAAGTAGCAACAGGAAGTGAGAAGAGCATTGAAAAGGATGAAGAGTGGGAAGGCACTGATAGATGAGGTTAGAAAAGAATCTCCATGGACTACGATGATAGCAGATGACATTGTGATTTGTAGTGAGAGTTGAGGTTTGCCCTGGAAAAGAATGAAGAATAGCCGGGCTATATGTGTGTGAATGAGAGGGACAAAGTGGAAGAGTGAGGTTACAGGGAGAAGAGATACAGAAGGTGGAGAATTTTAAGTACTGTGGGTCAACTGTTCAGAACAATGGAGACTCTGAAAAGGAGGTAAAGAAGCGTGTGCAGGCAGGATGGAACGGGTGGACAAGTGTGTCAGACGGGATGTGTGATAGAAGAGTTTCAGCTAAAATGAAAGGAAGGGTATACAAAACTATGGTGATTCCGCCCTTTGTTGTTTGGTCTAGAGATGGTGCTACTGAGGAAAAGGCAGGAAGCAGAACTGGAGGTAGCAGAGATGAGGATGCTGAGGTTCTCATTGGGAGTGACCAGGATGGATAGGATCAGGAACGAGTACATCAGAGGGACATTACACATGAGAAGCCTTGGAAATAAAGTCAGAGAGGCCAGACTGGGATGGTTTGGACATGTCCAGAAGAGAAATAGTGAACATATTATAATTATAGAAGGATACTGCATTTAGAGCTGCCAGGTAGGAGGCATAGAGAGAGGAGGTTTATGGATGTAGTGAAGGAGGACATGAGGGTAGTTAGTGTGAAAGAGACAGATGACAGGGTTGGATGGAAGCGATTTATTTGCAGGGCGACCCCTGAAGGGAAAGCCGAAAGAGAAATAAATATTTTATATCTGGTGCTGGAATGACCATATCTAATGTATTCCCTACCCTTACCCTCCCTTACCTATAGATTGGTTAATATCATCAGGGAATGCTCTTTTTTCATCCATGTCCCTATTATCAATAAACGGTGACACCGTATCCGAATTAGTTAAACAGTGGCTCTTTCGTAGTCCATTTTAAAATGAAAGCCGGACACAACCTAGTCAAGGCTGGAACATAGTTCTTCGCCTAAGTTACCATGGTGATGCAGTTGCTTTAAAAGAAACTACCCTCGCTGAACACGCAAGTCTTCCTACTGAATACAGCTAGCTAACCCACTAAAATCGCTCCGCAGAAAATCCCCTTGAGGTCTGTAGATTAATCTAGTCGAATCGGAAACTAACGCCAGTGACATTGGTCGGAAATACGCAAGCCTCGCTATAGTCAGCAAGTTTTGACTTGTGGCTGAACAGCAACTTGTTTCGAACTGCTTGCGAAATGCTAACTGCTTTAGCAAGTAGTCAGCTGCTAACAAAAACACCCGCGCTGGTTGCTAACTCATAGCGTCTCACTCAATACTGTACTAGCTGCTAACCGCCAAGCTGCTGCAAACTTACCGAACAGGAAGTTCGCACGTTTCAGTCGTTCTGCAAATTTTGCGTCATGTCTCGAAGAATCCGGTCCTGTGGACAACTTGCAATGGACTGGCGGATAACCGGGCCAGGACAAGACTATCCGTCGAATCTCCCGGTGAAGAGCAAGGAGATTATACAATAAGAGAGACCACCTGGAAACAGCTTCCGTATTATTCCATGGGTGGGTTTGGCCGCCATTTTAGAGTGCAGAATCCAGAAAATTTACATTAAAAACATACCCTCTGCACACTGCTCAGTCATTAATTGCTCAAATAGTCGGTTCAAAAGACCAGATTTGTCATTTTTGACGTTCCCCCACAACAAAGACAGGTATGTGTGATAATAATGTTATTGATTCATAACACTGGTTGTTGTAAATAAACAGAATATTGGACTTGTGTGTTTATTGTATGGGACTCCCACACAGTATATCTTTAAACTAATTTGTTTCTCTGGGTGATTAGCTGAAAAGTCAGTGATGATTATAGTCTTTCAAATGTATTAACCCAGTCCAGGGTTAATATAGCTGGGATAGGCCTCAGCATACCCTAGTGAGGATAAGCAGCATGGAAAAAAATGGTTGAAAATGTATTAACAATGCCATTACTGACATAAACGTTGCATTGTGCAAATTATTCAAATATACATATAATATTAATACTTTTAAATCAAAGTTATATTGTTCTTAATGGTCTTGAAAAATAATCAGATTTGTAAAAAAAAAAAAAAAAGAATGGTAATGAATGACATGTCATGACATGTGTGGTCCTACCCACACTTGCAGCTTATTTTCTTATATTCTTAATGTTTCATTATATACATACTTAATATGTAATAATGATATTGCTTGTTAAGACTTAGTAACACTGTAAGGAAGGAAAAATGCTGCAGCCCATCCCAGCTGACTTTGAGCGAGAGGTGGGGTACACCCTGAACTGGTCACCAGCCAATCACAGAGAGGAGAAATAATTTAAAATAATGTTTATTATTTATTTAACTATTATTATAACGTATTATTATTTTGTTTGATGGTTGTTAAGTGTTAGTAACACTGAAAGGAATGAAATATATATTATGCTATTATATAATAAAATCAACATATATTTATATATATATATATATGTATATATATATATATACGTATATATATATATATGTATATATATATATACGTATATATACGTATATATATATATATATATATATATATATATATATATATATATATATATATATATATATATATATATATATATATATATATATATATATATATATATATATATATATATATATATATATATATATATATATATATATATATATATATATATATATATATATATATATATATACATACATACATACATACATACACACACACACACACATATATATATGGCCACCTCTTTTGCACTCTGGCGGACTTTCAACTCCATGCTGTTCAATTCGTTTGCGGGAAAGGTGAAGGTGAAGAAAATGAACCCTACCTTAACTCTACAGTCCTTGGTGAGGAGCGCACACTTCCCGCCCATTCTACTTTTACGTCACCAGCCAAAGATCGCTCTTTGAAGAGATGAACTTGTCTCTTTGTGTCATATAAAACACTAATGCCATCTAGGGTTATTAAAGTGCAACAACATCCAATATGGGTTTGTTTATTGTTTTTTATTCCGTTATGTATTTATTTTGCTTTTAAAAAAAAAAAAACTTATGTATTTATTATCATCTTGCAATTTGTATCAGTTATTATGAATTTGTTCATAAGAGAGTCCTCCATGTCAAAATATATGACTAAATCCAAGTTGTGCACGTTTTGCCATTTTAAAATGTAAATGTATTCCAAATAGATCTGAGACGATTGCTGATCGCTACCTGGGACCTGGGTTCAACGGCATCTTTTGACCAAACTGCATTTGGAGGGTGAGCAAAGCGGGCAGACATGGCGTCCGTAGAAGTTGTGAGACTTTTATTCAATCAATTAGCAAATGTGGATGCTTATGTACAATGAATATGAGAACTTGGGCAACATTTCAACTCATTAGCAATTGGATAATGTTATTTTGGTGAAGCATTAAGTGGTGTGGCTAAGAAGCTAAAAGACGTAGCGGTAGCTTTAACTAGCTAACAATCAATCACGTCAGTCATTGTACTGGCTGCTAAAAGCGGCTTCCAATAAATTATAGCTGGTTGTACATATTCTAAATAAATACATTTAATAAAAGTAGTGGTACTTTATTTCTTAAAAGTGTAAACATCGTGCATGATTGTATTGTAATGAACCTTAGGGGGATTATGTGTTATGTGTTGTATTTGCGCATGTGTTGCCATGGAGAGATATGTTCCAGAGTTGGGAAGGAAAAGGGGTGACGGACAGGAAGTGAGGCAGAACCTGCATGTTAGGTAGTTGTAGGCATCGGTTATGGCCATGACATTAGCCCTTGTTAGGAATCCTTGTTCTTTGGACCTTAATAAAAAAAGAGCCAAAAGCCAAAGAGCTACGTATCCAGACCCAGCTGGAGCAACCCGGCACACTGAGTGAGGCTCTGGAGCTGGCGTCGGGTGGATCGACAACTGGGCGCAACAACCTTCCAATTGGCAGATGGGTGCCGTTGGCATGCAAATCGCCTAAAACATGTTCCAGCTCCAGTGAACCCTTCTCCATGTCCAACTCCAGCAGCAGTTCTTGAGTGTCAGACTGGACCTGAATGTCACCACGAGGGTGGTGGGGAGCCACTGGGTGGGAATGACCAGCCAGTGCGCCCACAGCGAGCCAGGGCCCACCAATCTGGCATGGTGACTATGTCATGGGTAATTGAGTGGGCGGGGTCATTGATGTTTGTTCCAGGGGAGGGGCAAAATGTTATGTTCATACATGAGTGTGTGGATTGTGAGGGGTTACTGTTCCTTTAAGGCTTGGAGTGTAACGATTAATATAAATGGTGTTGGGGGAAGTTAAATAGTGACGTCAAGCATCCGACAGGTTGTGGTTACTGTCTAGTGCAGGGGTGGGCAAACTACGGCCCGGGGGCCACATCCGGCCCGCCAAGTGTTTGAATACGGCCCGCCTGTTCTTTCCAAAGTATTTCATTTAAACTCAACATACAACCTGGCATCACGGCTTGAGCCAACCTTTTGATGGTGGAAGTAGCTGTTTTATCAATTTCGTTATTTGATGTGGTCTGTTGTTTACAAAATTCATTCATTCATTCATTTTCTACCGCTTATCCTCACTGGGCTCCAAAATGATTGTTTGTCTATGTGTATATATACAAAATGCTTCTGAAAAAAGGGACACAAACACATAATAATAAAAATAATAATAATAAAATAATTCATTCATTCATTCATTTTCTACCGCTTTTTCCTCACGAGGGTCGCGGGGGATGCTGGAGCCTATCACAGCTGTCTATGGGCAAGAGGTGGGGTACAACCTGGACTAGTCGCCAGCCAATCACAGGGCATATATAGACAAACAACCATTCACACTCACATTCATACCTATGGACAATTTGGAGTGGCCAATTAACCTAGCATGTTTTTGGAATGTGGGAGGAAACCGGAGTACCCGGAGGAAACCCACGCATGCACGGGGAGAACATGCAAACTCCACACAGAGATGGCCGAGGGTGGAATTGAACCCTGGTCGCCTCGCTGTGAGGTCTGTGCGCTAACCTAATAATAATAATAATAAATGTAATTTATAACACACTTTACATCAAATAAATGATCTCAAAGTGCACATATAGCAGATTGCATGACACTTTTACGTGTAAAAATGGGTTACTTGTAAAATACTATAGATTCTGGCCCCCCCTGTCAATTTAGTTAAATCAATGCGGCCCGCGAGTCAAAAAGTTTGCCCACCCCTGGTCTAGTGCACAGACACCACAAGTATTAATATATTGTTTTAATACAATGTCAATGTTTTGAAACTCTACGACATAGCATACTTGAATGTCTTAAAGACAGACTACAGAGGCTACTTGGAAAATCTTCTCTTGACTTTGACTACTTGGAATATCTGCAATCAACAATACATCTTAATTGATGCAGCATCCCAAATCCTGGATATACCTACCGCCATAACACAGGGTCTTACGGAATTAGAGAGACTTGCATGTGTTGCAATTGAAGCGGATCAATGTCCAATTTTGTACAATGTTGTACAAAGAGAAATTAAAGTTATTTGTTGATTTTCTTGTCTTTTGGAAATACCTCTTCCAATAAAATGTGTAGCCAGCCTATTTGGAGTTAGCGAGGCTACAGTCTTCTGAAGAATGAAGGAAAATGGCATTTCAACAAAGACATTGTTTAGCTCAATGTCAGATGAAAACCTGGACAATAACGTTGCTGGTATTAAAGTCAGATTCCATCATGCAGGATACAGACTTATCAAAGGACTCCTGCAATCTGAGGGCCATCACAGTAGCACAGAATTAAGGGCTGTATGTACAGAATTGACTCCGTTGGTGTACTGTAACGACTGACACGTATGTGGTGTACAGTGCGGTGAAGTTATTCTGTCAAAGGACCATTGTCACTTGTCCATATAGACAGCAATCACAAACTAAAAAAGTTAGTGTGATTTCTGACTTGAATGTGTAGTAGTTATTTTTGCATACAGTTGTGTACTGCTCACCAGTGTATTTAATGTAGTTCAGAATTATTCAGAGAATGTTTAATATCTAACACAACGCACAGTTTACGTCTCTGATTGCTTAGTGTTTTTTTACAACAGGTACAACATTGTCATATTTGGCGGTGGGGATGGTGTTGCGGAAAAAAAATTCTATCATCATGAGTAGGAAATGGAATGCCTGAAATAAATCCAGAACTCTGGCAGTTTTTATTACCTTTGCAAACCAAAGGGGTCAGACAACACACGTATGCGTGGCGGTCTGTAGGTGTCTGGCCAAGAGTGGCCTTTTGGCGGGAACTCTTATACTCCATAGCACGCAAATTAATTACATTACAAGAGAAAGGAGGCGGCACGGCGGTCGAGTGGTTAGCGCACAGACCTCACAGCTAGGAGACCAGGGTTCAATTCCACCCTCGGCCATCTCTGTGTGGAGTTTGCATGTTCTCCCCGTGCATGCGTGGGTTTTCTCCGGGTACTCCGGTTTCCTCCCACATTCCAAAAACATGCTAGGTTAATTGGCGACTCCAAATTGTCCATAGGTATGAATGTGAGTGTGAATGGTTGTTTGTCTATATGTGCCCTGTGATTGGCTGGCGACCAATCCAGGGTGTACCCCGCCTCTCGCCCGAAGACAGCTTGGATAGGCTCCAGCACCCCCCGCGACCCTCATGAATGAATGAATGAATGAGAAAGGAGAAATTCTTGCCACTCCCCCGATGCCGCCCTCATGTATGGGGGTTAACCTCCACTCCTAACCTAACCTACATTCTTCTGGCATGGTTTATCGCACCCACGCTAGATAACCTCCTAGGTTCAACCATTTGGTGGGAACTCCTGATGTCTCCTGTCCCATGAAGGGGGAGCTTAGATCAAAGAATGACCTCCTTCGACACCGTTCGTAACCCCAGGTTACAGATAGCCTCCTGCTGTGCCACCATCCTTGAAGGGACAGCAGTATGTGCTTGGATGCAAGAGGCGTAAAGTAATGCAATAGTGTGTAACCTACTAACTTGTACTTGTACTAGTATTTACGTATAGATTAAAGATTAACATTTTTAACAAAATTTCTGAATTGAGCGTTTGTAGAGAGCTGTGTGGATGGCTGTGATTCAAGTCAACTATAAAGTTCTACATGACCTGGAAGAAGATGGACTACTTGACATCTCCAACAGTGTCCACTTGTTTTGCCTCCACTACGTCTTCCTGCCCCGCCTCAAGGATGACCTGGCAAAGTTCTCCAATGGTTGGACAACCACCCATTATGCACTGAAGAAAATTGAACACTGAACCAACTGTGGGTCTGTCATGGGCCTTATGAAAACCCACACCAGAGAGCCAGACAATCTTGAACAGGTACACATGCAATAGTTAAGGGGCATTCAAGTAGCTTTCTGAAAGCTTTCACTCACAACATAAATTGTGTTGAATGTTTTTGCAGCTTGTTGAGGATAACAACTGGGAAGGTGTTGGGAGTCTGCAGGAGTCGCATCCGGAATTGAAGTCCCAGAGATTTCCTGTCCATTCATTTGGTTATGAAGAAATGGACCATCTTAGTGCTACTATAAACCCAAGAGGACAATCACAGTGCTTTGGCAAATATATTTATTTGAATGCCGTACAGTACGCACATCACCTTTTGAGTGATGTCGTGCCTAATGACATTTTGCAGAGGAACTGGAGATGGGAATTTCTCTTTGGAATAAAGTAACTGACCACACAACTCTGTCACTGAATGCTTGCTGATGAACACCCTCTGGGTTTTGGAAGACAAATTAGCATAACTATTTTTTTTTTCAAACTTAAAAAAACAAACCATTTACAGTGCACATGAAATACAATTCTTAGGTTTGATCAAATATAAATGTGATACTGAACATGAATGTGACACTAAATAGTTTAAACCCTGGCAAATGCATTTCCAAAGCATAGGGCCAGAGCTATCACATGTTTAAAATCAGCATATGATTTCATGTGTGCAACTGGAAAGGATATGGATCTTGCGCATGCACTGACAATTGGGAAACATCGAATGTATTTCTGGTTGGCAGTCATGATTAAACTCGATGTGAATTGTGAAACAATTTTTCTCACTTGGAAGTAATAGCTTGTGAGCCTGATCAGTTATCCATTGTAGGACAGTTTGAACATTTAGAGCAGGGGTCGGGAACCTTTTTGGCTACGAGAGCCATGAAGGCCAGATATTTTAAAATGTGTATCTGTGAGAGCCATATACATTTTTTTAAACATCGAATGCAATAAAATGTGTGCATTTTTATGTAAGACCAACAGTTTTAGATGTGGCCAGCACACTTTCGTGTCTAATAATAAATCAAATACTTGTTGCCATTAATACAACTTCTGCTGCTGCATGGTTTTGCACCATACTCCGTACACATATTTCATTCTTTTGGCCATCTTCGTCAGAAGGCTTGGTTCTGCAGCTTTAGCTAGGTGACTATTTGACTAAAGGAGGAACGTTTATATTTACATGTTGACATCTCAATGACCGAGGTAGACTACCGCATTACCCAGTAATAATCGAGTTTTGGTGTTTGACCTGGAAAATATCATCAGGAAAGATAGATATGGTCGGCCGTATTGCAGTAGAAAATAAATGGACGGATTAAAATGCATAAGAAAGTTGTTGATTTTGAATATTATTTCTAACAGTCATTTCCGTGATGTTTACTTTAAAATGTTAGCAAAAATACATTTTTATTGTGGTAAGAAACGCTTGAGAGCCAGATACAGTCATCAAAAGAGCCCTACCTGGCTCCCGAGCCATAGGTTCCCTACCTCTGATTTAGAGGCTTCAGGCTCAGAGAGAGAACATCTTCAGGCTCTGACTCTTCTGTTTTCAGTTAATTTGGCTCAGATCGTAATGGCATACACTTTCAGAATTTTTTTTTGTAGTGATATACAACTTAAAAATAACAAATACAAACGAATAAGCTTTAAATGAATAATAACTTGTTACTGAAAAGTGCTGTGATAGATTTTTACCTGCATCTTCAAGCTCCTGAAGAAAATCTTGGAAGTGGCTCAGGACATTTTATTCCAGGTTGTATCTTGGGGTACCCTTCTCTCACTCAAGTGGGGTTTGCAGCTTGCCATGATGAAGTTTGTGTCAGGCTAGTAAAGACAGAATTACCAAATATAGTTATGTCTGCAATGCAATAATAATTATTCATTCATTCATTTTTTACCGCTTATCCTCACGAGGGTTGCGGGGGGTGCTGGAGCCTATCCCAGCTGTCTTCGGGCGAGAGGCGGGGTAAACCCTGGACTGGTCGCCAGCCAATCACAGGGCACATATAGACAAACAACCATTCACACTCACATTCATACCTATGGACAATTTGGAGTGGCCAATTAACCTAGCATGTTTTTGGAATGTGGGAGGAAACCGGAGTACCCGGAGAAAACCCACGCATACACGGGGAGAACATGCAAACTCCACACAGAGATGGCCGAGGGTGGAATTGAACCCTGGTCTCCTAGCTGTGAGGTCTGCGCGCTAACCACTAGACCACCGTGCCGCCGCAATAATAATTAATAATAATTAAAATATGGCTGCATGCATTTACCTTATTATCTCCAAGCGGCACAAACAAAGGTTGACAGAGGTCAATGATCACATTACATTTGATCACATCTGGAATGTTGTACAGCTTTTCGCAGTTGCTCAAGCATGGGTAGAAGTCGAGTCAGGGAGTCAGTCGTACTTTTGTAGCATTTAAGAAAACCAGCTTAATAATTGAGTATATTTTGATTGAGATGTCATTACATACCTTATCATCGAGTCCCTTTTGTCTGCTCTGATGACACATATCCACAGTCAAGCAGATCATTAGCAAGACTGCAGTTCTTCAGCAGTGGCTCTTTCGACCTTTTAAGTCGTATTAAAGTCACATACATGATTTGACGAATGCTCAGAGTAGAAATGCATATATTTTATTCATATATTTTACATCTTAAACGAGGGTATTTATCTTTTCAATCAATGCTACTGCTTCTTTTTCTGTGACATCTTCAGGTGTTGCCATGAAACTGTCCATATCGTATAGCACCAGTTTCGCATAAAGTCCGATGTTTGACCACCTTGAGCCAAGCTTACAGCAATGATCTTCCCAAGGCTCCTAAAGGTCCTATTTTTTAGTCCTATTTTATGCTCTTAGTCTTTTGCTTCTAACTCCAGTGTTTCCTCAGGGGGGTCCTCCACACTGGGGGCTGTTCGGGTATGCTGAGGGGGTGCCATCCTTGGGTCCCTTCGACACGGCCGGCTGGGGGTTCCTCCCTTTAATGTTGGGGTCCGCCCGTCTAACGGAGTCGGGGGGCCCGGGTGCTGGTCCTCCGATGGCACGGCCTGCAGCTCCTCCCAGTGTGGACGGCCCCAAAAGTGGCGTTTACTTGCTCCTCAGTACCATGCCATGTCTCCCTACTGTGGGTGATTGTGTGCTTGCGTGTGTGTGTGCGTGTGTGGGTCTAGTATGGAGGGTGGGGAGGAGGGGCTTCATTGTTTTCCTTTTTAATTGTGGAAATTGTTTTAATTCTGGAAAGCACTTTGTGTTGCATCTCCTTGCAGGAAAAGTGCTATATAAATAAAGTTGATTTGATTTGATTTGAAAGGTGTGAGAAGATAAACTTTCATATACAATACACAATATACAAAAATTTCATATACATGGACCAAATGAAAGCAAATTATTATTTTAAGAACAATGTTGAAGTAGTTTTCCTCCAGAGTACTCATTGAGTATATAGGATTCTTTCTGTTGTCATTACCAGGCTCAGAGTAGCAGACTTCAATTCTAGACATTAGGTCTGCCAAAATGAGACACTGCGCATAAGTAAAGCAGCATCATCACAGAATATCGTAAATAACAAATGAAACAGCAAAACTATAATTGATTAAATTGACTGTTACGGGTAAGGAACTCCTGTATCGACACCTGCTTCATCCAAAAAAACGAACAGGGAGGGAACATTTTGGAGTGGATGTCTTTTGTCTTTGCCACTGCTTCAAAGCATGGTGAGAGAAGTTAAATCTTGTGACACAAACAGAAAATGTCTTCTTCAGCAAGGCTTTGCAATATATCATCAAGACTGAAAATTAAAACACACCACAAATTAACCAGTTTATTTTCACACGATTATACTTCATGCAGCAAGCTCTAACCAAGCTCCAGAGGCGAGCCAGGCCACCTCAATCCCCAGCAGCTGCAGCTGTCATTGAAAAGGTCACGCTCAGGTCATCTGACCAATCTGCAAAGGATCCAGTGGATACAGGGGTAAAGAAACGGAAAAGATGCCAGCCCTCCCGAGACGACAGTAAAACAAGTACCTCTTGTGTGAAATGCAAGAATTACATCTGCAGAAAGCATACAGTTACATTCTGTCCATCATGTGGAGAACACTGAAACTGTTGAACATTGAAAAGCTGAGAAAATGGGGCAAGTTAAATGGAAATAAAGGTGTCTGTGAAGAGGGAAAAACTTCAACTAAATAGTTCTTAAACATAGTGTTGGTATTAAAAATGTATTGTATGTCTCTTTTCTAAATGCTTATATGATCTAAAATAAAGTTGTTATTGGTTAACTGGATTTTTTGACTGTTTTGAGGGGATTTACACAGTACGGGTCAAAATGACCCGCAACATAATCAATGTAATTTTTTTTCAACATAATACAAGGGCTCGTCGTTCTTCCTCACTACACAGATCTCGGGATGCTTTTATGGACATCCCGAACATCAAAGCGACATCTTGATTATGCGCGCATGTGTGGTATAAATCTGGGGTCACCCACACCGTGCCCTCTTGCACCAGGTCGCTTCTAAGACCACACCAGCCTCCTGCCAGCCTGTTTAAAAATAGTCCAAATAGCACCACGAGCTTGCTGCTAGCTGCAATTTTTTTTCGTTGTTATTCTTGTTTAAATCACATTACATGTAAACTGAAAATAGCAATATATTTTAATAAATACTTAAACATTTGTACACTTTTTTTTACTAGTGCCCATTCTCTTTTGCTGTTTTAAGTTAACACGTGATTAAACGCAAGCTCCCTTTTACGACGCTAGAAGCCGGAGTCCCCGGAGAAAACCCACGCATGCACGGGGAGAACATGCAAACTCCACACAGAGATGGCCGAGGGTGGAATTGAACTGGGGTCTCCTAGCTGTGAGGCCTGTGTGCTAACGTGCAGCCCTTAAATCTATTTGTATTTTATTATAATTGTGTTGTTTTTATTAATTATGTATTCATTTGTTATGTTGGGCGTTTTAGCCAGGAGACCTCTCTGAATAAAATAGTTATATTATTTTTTAATAAGCACTTATACTCTGGTATTATTTTCTCACACTGCTTGAGTCATCGCGGCGGCTGCAATACTTGACTTCATACACTCGGGGTCGCTGTTTGCCTATGGAACATCATGTTTCTTTGGGTCACGAGGTGCAAGATGACCACACACTTGAGAGGATTCCAACCAAATAAATACTTCACCAAAATGGCACCTTTAAGATCTGTTTTGTTTCATTTCACAAAGCCTTTAAAATGGCCAAAACCGGCCATTTTACAGAATAACATAATGAATACACATAGTTTTTAGGTTGGTAGTGCGCTGCAGGAATGTGCAGACTGCATTTCATGGGAAACAGCTGCCATTCGTCCCTTTTATGAGAATTTCAAAAAACATGGTTGCTTTATTCCAACACAGACGAGAAGATAAGTGCTTCTTGCTGTCATGCTTCAGGTCCCAAACTCCTTCATATTACATTTTAGGAGCTCCCTGGCAGGAAATCAAAGCAAACTCTTGAGAGAGCAGACGAGGATCTGTTTTCATTTCACACACAAAGCATTCACAATCATCCACCTCACAGGTGTGGCATGTCAATATGCTGCTTAGACAGCATGATGGCTGCACAGGTGTGCCTTGGGCTGGCCACAATAAAAGGCCACGTCAAAAGTTTTATCACACAGTACAATGCCGCAGATGTATAGACTGTACAGTATATATACATTTATATCTGTATGTATATACAGTATAATATATTGGTCAGGTGTGTTCAAATGTTTTGCGTGAAAGGATGCAACTTTGCCACTCTGATATTTTCTAAAGCAATATGCTAATAAATTATGTATATTTCAAGTAAAAAGTGCTTCTCAGCATTGTCATATACCTACAGTATATGACAGGGGTGGGCAAACTTTTTGACTCGCAGGCCGCTTTGAGTTAACAAAATTGTCCGGGGGGCCAGAATATATATTTAACCCTTAGAATTTTTTTTCATTTCATATTCCAGGTATTCCTCAAAAAACATGTTTTTGATATTATGCCATTCACATTTTTAACTTACCTTTTATACATTTTAAGAAATTTTAGTTTTTGTGTTACTACCCCAACCTTCCATAAGTGGGTCAAAAATGACCCGTATGCATTTTCTATGGAATCCAATAAGAACCTTTGATTATTATCAACTTATCAACTCCTAAATATAATACTAAATATCATACAAGTGATTATTCCTAACCAAAATGGCAAAATTGGCATAAAAACGCATTGATTCTAGTATGGGTCATTTTTGACCCTCTTATGGAAGAGTGTAGGGTCCAGTCACTCATGCATCTAAGGGTTAACACACACTATTTTACTCTTATAATTCTAACAGTCCGCATTGAATTATTAGTCTAATTTTATCTGTATAAGTGTCGTACTATAAGCTGTATGTTCTCATGTCACTTTTTTCAGGAGCGCTTTAAAGATCAGACCACAGTAAACTACGAAATTGAATTTTACAGTTTTGATTTCGTTTTTTTCTGAATCAGACAACCGACTTGCAAGTTATGTTGCCAGCTGTTGTATGTTAAAATTTTAAATATTTCGAAGCAGTTGATGTTTGCTAAATAATCACTAATAAATACAATAAATCACTATATTATATACTATGGTACCCATTATGTCATTGTATGGTCATATCACCTCATACTTCGGTACGTGACAAAAAAAAAAACCCCAAAAAACTTAAACCATATTAGGAAAGCAGGAAGTGAACAAATGTAAAAGTTACTGATTGTAAAAGTACCAGATGGAGGGGTAGGATTTAATAAGCTTTGCTTCTTCCTACTCCTTTTGGACATGTGGAACTGTTAACTGATTATGGGATGCGTTCAATTGTAATCTGATGCATGTTCAAATGAAATTAAACCATTACCATATTGCAGGCTAACCTGAAAATGTACAAACACATGCAAAAATTTTATGTACATTTTCAATGTTAACCCAAAAACATGCTAACCAGGGCGTACGCTAACCAAGGTTCCACTTGTAGTTCGATATATTGATATTTTTGTCACACTTAAAACCGCACTTTCTCTCATTCACCATTACCATTACCATAGAAAGCAACTGGCGGGCCGGATTCAAACTCTTAGTGGGCCGCATGTGGCCCCCGGGCCGTAGTTTGCCCACCCCTGGTATATGACATATACCTACAGTATATGACAATGCTTAGGTGAAAAGTCTTAATAACTTTGCTGTCCTAGCTGGGATAGGCTCCAGCATACCCCGTGACCCCAGTGAGGATAAGCAGTATAGAAAATGGATGGATGGAACTTTGTTGTCTTTGTCCCCATTTTTGCTTAATTTTCAAATATTTCAACTTTCTTCTTAAATCATCTTTGTACATTTTTTTTCATATTAACTTTATTGCCATAATATAACTTTCCCCCAAGCTAATTTGTCAAAAATACAACTTTATTTGGCTGGTTTCTCGAATTACAACTTAAAAAAAAAAAAAAAAAAAAAAATATATATATATATATATATATATATATTGGGGTTTTTCTTTAATATTTCCGCTTTTTCCTCATTAGAATACATCTTTTGTCTCTTAATACTTCCACTTTATTCTTTAAAAATTACAGCCATTAAAAAAAATTCTGTTGTCTTTTAAAATGTTCCAATTATTAAATACTACAAAAACATAGCAAGCATACAAGCGTATTCAGGAGTCAAATTGCATGTTGAGCAAGGTACTATAAATTTGTACATGTTGGTAGGTCTGCATTAAAATGAAAACCTCTCACACCCTCCATGGTAGTTCCCAGCCCCAACACCCCAGGTGGTGTCCAAATGTTCGAGGGTTACTCTTGTAAAGTAACAATACTCTTAAAGGAGTACAGTTGTTTTGGCTACTCCACCCATATCTGAGTAGATAATTCATGTATTATACGTATATTTATATAATAATACATTTGTGTTTATTGTGCCTTGATTTATGGAAAGACTGAATTTATATTTTAGTTCAAGGCACTATTTTGCTCTATCGCTGATGCATTGTGAATGATCACTGCTGTGTGGGATGAATAAAGTTCTTGGACTCTAATTCCGTGGTGCAGCACAAGGTGGTGCAGGGTGGTGTGTGGCGCACCCCACGCAGAGATAATTTGGTCCAGCGCACCACTATGTGCAGCCAATTTGGTCATTTGGTTGACTGGACTGCGTCGATGGCCATAGCGGCACACCAGGGAAGGTGTCCACATTTTCAGCCAGGCGCAGTGACAATTTTGTGAGAAAACAGCGCAGCAATGGTCACGTCACCAAAACCTCACAGGTAGCTTTTCAGAGTGTCACGCACATTTCAGTGAAAAAAAAAACCACTATTTAATGTAAGCGTCTGAGCCAGCATGTCCTTTTAGTATTAATTGTCCCATCACATCTGATGTCAGATCAAATTTCTACAAATTTCCCCACTGAGGGACGAATAAAGGCATATCTTAATCTTAATCAAAGACGTGTGATAGGAATTAAACCTGGCGGCCGACTCTACACTGGGGTTGGGTAACAATACCCCCCTAAATAAATGGCTTGTCCCCCCAAAATCAACATTTTAGAAGTGAAAACTCAGCCAGTAAAAAAGGCACAAGACAATTCCACTCACCCTAGATAGCCCCTCCCTCCCTCTCTTCCCCTTAGTAACTGTCCAATCACAAATGAACCAACATGCAACGCGGACTTTGTGCAAAGAGAAAGTGACCCATTAGACAACTAATCAGTAATGACAACTAAAAACAACGATTAATATAAAGTTGGTTGGTTAAAATCTGGCTGTAGGATATAAGTTTTTCCAGTTCCTTTTTCCTCAAGAGGATGAGGAGGAGGTACGGCGAATATACCATCAAAGGTTCTCCTATTTGAAGTAGAGCAGGAAAGCTTGTGGAAGAAAAGATGCCGGGATTAGCCTGATGCTGTGTTTAATGTAACTGTCAGGAAGAAGGTGGCGAGCGTGGTGATGACGCGCATGGTGGCCTCTGATGCGCTGTCCAGTCCTGCGCATTTAAAGGCAAAGAGAGACATTGCTTTGATTGGTTACGATTACACTCAGCTGTGTTAAACCCTCTCACACCTGCTGTCCTCCCTCTTGGCAACGTGCGCCGGTGGGAGGGATTGAGGCGTGGGTGCGCAGCGCTTTGCCACTGTTTTGCTTGGCTGACAGGTGTGAAGGGAATTTGGGGATATCAAAGTAGTTCAGAGGAGGAAAAGCAGCCGGTGATGTCCTTTTGTTCACTTTTGCTTGTGCCACATCGTGCTAGTATTGAATATAAATGTTTGCATAAATGAATGTAAACTTACCCGATATGTTTATTCTGGCACTACAGCTTTTTTACTTTGTATCTCTATATTCTTTTTTTTAGAAATGTCAAACAGCTCAGACATGGTGAATATTCAATATCTTAATATTGTATCCTGTAGCTTGGAAATTCATTGACTGCAATTTGTCTGGAAACAATGAACAACTATGCTAAGCTGAGATGCAGTTTCTTCTCGAAATATACCGGAATATAACTTCTTAGCAGATCTGCATGTGTTGCTTTACAAAACAATATCCTATCATTGTAAAAATATTTGGACACCCCTGTTTTGAACCAACAGAAAGTACTGCCACGCAAAAAGGAATCTAACAGGAAGCGAATAAAACGAAACATAAAAGGCAGTTGGAGGGCTTTTATTCCTTGTGTTCCAAAAAATGTTAGTGTTAGTTGGCAAGACGTAAAGTCATGGTATAGTTAGTAACATTGCACCAGTGTACAGTAAATCCTTTGTTTTGATATAAACTGCATAGTAACATCTTTGGATAATGCCATGCTTCTGTTCAATGCCCAAATCTTACAGAGTTCATTAGCCTGCAATTCAAGTAGGGATATTACCCAAAATAACATAACATATAAGTTACAATGCTTCACGGTTATTACAATACAAATAAAACGAGTACAAGAAAAGAGGAATACATTTCTACAAAAGGTTTGGCACATAGTGCGTCACATATTCTTTCCATTTCTGATACAGATCTCATAGCACACGTAGCCCTTCATATACGTACGCATACGAAGGAAGGCTTTCTAGCTGCTCATTGACTTCTTCTATTGAGAATCAAAACAAACCGTTTATGACTACTAACTTTTTGGTTAAAGCTTTAAGAACAAAAAGGGAGGTGGGAGTGTTAGTCTGCACCGTGCGCTGCAATTTTACTGCTTTGCGCTACACCGGGTGGGCAAAAGTAATGGGACAAGGCCACGCTGACAGGAAGCGGAAATTCTGGGAAAACCTTCTGGAAAAACAAAAAAACCTCCACACCACACCGATCATGCTGGAATGTGGGGAAAATATTCCTAAGCATAGAATTGTCCAAAACATCTCACCAAGACTAAACTAAAGAGTTTTGCCCAAAATAAGACCACCTGTCTCATTCAAGATACATTTTAGAACATTCAAAAAACAAGGAAACCCCGCAAACAGTCAAACCTCAGTTTTCCAACACCCCTGAAAATTTTCGCCCTGGTTTTTGTCTCAGCTATTGTGCAATATTGTATATTGCGAAGAAAACGGCAGGTGGTCCTCAGTTTGATGCAGTCGGACCAACCAAGCCAAAGCAACATCAGCAAACTCACGCAGCCACAGTCAGGACACGTGACAGTTTGTCTTTAGCGCTACACATCCTGTAAGCGCTGACCTTATGAATGTAGAATCTGGTCTTACTGTGGTTTTATGGTTTACATGAAATATTGCTAGTTCTTTGGCTTTTATTATTTTTTCATTACTCTTTCATTTAATTATGGCATTTAGTGTTTTGTTACTATTATGTATTACAATTTTACTGTGTGACTTTGGAGTTAATTGAACATAACCAGAGAACCTCTTGCCCTGTACTGTATGCTTCCACGGAATCCAGTGCACAAACAAAACACCCGCCGTGTAGCTATGCCATGCATTTTGTATTGAGTAAGTACATTTACCAGCAATCTGACAGAGAAGGTAAACACTATTAGAAATCCAAGAAGGAACTCATCACCAAGAACAACAACGGCGTATTCACCAACAACATTGGGCAAAGTGCTGTTAAATGTTCATTTATCCCCTTCATTCCTCATTCATAATGATTTCACATTGTTTTCTGCAGGCAAACCTCATATTATTCTCGATAAATGGGACACTGCAAGCTAGACTAATTCATCATTGAGCAGACATTTTTGAATGGTGGTAAATGAATATTCTTTATCATACTTGACAATATATTATGTAGGATTTGTCATTGGTGCATGTGTTATAATAGACAATATATCATGTAATATGTACCAAAGATGGCAGAGCGCCGATTTGTGGAGCTATATATCAAAGTAGACAATGGTCAAGCTTGGCAGCCATTTTAGTAAGCAGGATCCCCGTATAGCCATGTCCTCTACACATTGTTCAGCTATAAATTGTACCCAATTGACTATCAAAAAGGCCAGATTTGCCACTTTTCCAAAAACAAAAGGCAGGCGTGTGTCATAAATGCCTTGTAGATTTATCACACTGCTTGTAAATACTTGGGCAATGGCCAAGACGTTCAAGTGTCACATTCAAAGTCGGGGCCCTCCCTTTACTATGTAAGATAATGGACATTCTGCTCCATTGCACACTATCCTCTGGTGAAAAAAAAAACCAAGGCACAAGAATAAACAGAAACGAGAGACGTGTTCATGTTTGATGCAAGGATTGTGGATGATGGAATATGTGTATATTATAACCAGGGTTGTCAATCACTTAAAACATTTTGTCTATGTTTAACTCATAATGAATTACAATTAATGACAGACGGAAGAAGTTTGTAGAGATGTCAATCCCTTTGTGGTCAACTATTTGATATGCAACTACAACGATAGCAAAATGAAATTTTATTAGTATTATTTACAATTTTAAAATACAGTTAGAAGAGTTTAATGCAAGCAGTGTTTTGTCCCAGTTTGCTTGACAGTACTTTAATGCACTTTATACTTTGTCCCACACTGCACAGAACTATGACAGTACTACTATTACGATACTGTATCTGCCCTTTTTTCACCTCACCCCAAATGCTGATCCTATGTGGTAATGTAAAAAGGTAATATTAGATGACCTTATAGTACTAATGTACACATTTGTTTGGTACACAACCTCTCTGAAAGGCCCGTACTGGTGGATGGTGACTTCAAAAATAATATGCAGTTAGAAATCCCACAGTTTTTGAATGCTTAATGCGAGCGGATATTTGTCCCACTTTCTTTGACCATCCTTGAATGCACCTTCTCCCGTTCACACACTGCATAAAGAGATACTTTATTCATCTCCAAGACAAATTCACACAGACGACTATACTGTATTTTCTTCATGTTTGATTCCAAGTGTTGATACTGTGTGGGAATGCATAAACGTTGACTTTATTGAGTGCTAACGTGCATATTTATTTATGCAATGTAACCGAAAAAAAAATCTGTATTCATTTTTTGTTTGTTTCTTTTGGCTTTTTCCTGATCTTTTTGGTGGTTTTAATTTTATGTTCCTATCATAGTTTTACACAATCCATAACGAATAAAATAGATTAGATTGCTATCATGTACGCATGTTTTACTGATGTGTCAATGACTAGTTAGTGAACTGCTGGCTCGCTAATGCTAGCGGCGAAATGACAAAAGGCCCAACATTGCTGTCCTCGGCTATGCCTGCCATTAACTAGTAGCTTGTACCCAGATTTCAGCTCGCATTTCCAAGCAAAAAAAAAAACAACAATCAGCCCAGAGAGGTCGTTAGTTGGGACAGTCGTATGACAAGGTACCACTGTAAAGGGATATTCATTCAGTACCATCATTTGCATGATGAACTCACAGATCATCATCTTTTTGCACTTTCAAAATGCTGTGGCGATAGGGACAAGCCCCGGGTGTCGTAGCGTTGCTGTTGACGCGAGATGTTTTTTTCCCCTCATCGTGGAGCATTTGGTGCAACGAGCATATGAAATTTCTGAAATGATCAGCTCAGGGGAAGTTAGCACAGGCTGTTAACGTCGCAGGCAGGAGGAGAAAAAGGAACACTTGATTTGTTCACCAGATCTGTATGGGTAATCTCCATTGGATTTAAAAAAAAAAATAGCGGTTAAAGGATCGTCATAATTCCTCATATCAACCTCGTGCACTTCTAATAAGAAGGCTGAATGAACTGAAATACATATACAGATATAAGGCATTCAGAAAACACATTCAAAGGCACTCTGTGCTAGGTAGTATTGTACATTAGTCACTAGATACCAGTAATGTTACATTGTGTAAGGATTGTGTAGAAACAGGAATTGTAAAAAGAACAAGGAACGCTTCCAATGCTAACATGTGCGAGTCTATTTTTTTTCTCAATTTTGTAATATTATTGTTAAAGGGGACCCATTATGGTTATGTTCCGTCCCTTTGTATTGAGTTGTGGACTCCTACTGTCAAATACCACTTTCTAATTTTGTTTGTATAGGAGTTGATAATAAATGAACAAAGCCTTTGGAGAGCTATTTGCAAAGTGGTTAGGTTGTTTTTGCGGGGCTAACTTGGGTAGACCACTGACTGGTGGTGGAAAAAGGACTATTAGCAACTCCAGACATCAGTGAGCTTGTAACTTACACACCGCTCCTTGATGCACACTCTATAATGCTACAAAACCGCATGTTAGAGTGTTGTATTCCACTTCAACAGGTCAGAAAAGTGGAAAAAAGCATATATATATGTCCCCTTTAAAAAGCACATTTTGAAGGTGGTAAACGGGTCTTTTATGTTTTAAGTACCAAAATATTTCATTTATAAATAAGGAATCCTAATTTGTGGAAATTCACTTTCGGGTCGAAAAACAATTACTCGCCATAAATGAGGGGAGTGCCGAAAGCCATCCCTTGCTCCACTTGCTCGAAAATTTCTCCTGTATTGTGTTTTTGAAAAAAATTATGACATGATCACTGTTTCTATGGCCTATTAGTGAAAATATATTGACAGACAATTTATATGCACTATTGTGGTCACGAGGCGTCAGTAATATTACACTGAGACATGACATTAGATTACATTATCTCACAATGCATGAAGTTGGCCGTGGCATGTCCGACATAATGGGAGTAGAAAAAGATTGTCTCTCCATTCCGTGTGGAAGAGGTAGGTTTTTTGTACTTCAATTTGTCCTTTGTTGCCAGTTTGTTTTCAACACTTAAGTTTAGAATAATTAAATAGGAGGCCAACTCATCATCTCGATAGCTTGCATGTGCAATGTGGTGTGAATTAATAGTAAAAAAAAAAAAATAAAAAAATACGAGTGTAAATGGAGACTGTTGGGATGCTATTTCATGTCTACAGGATCTGGAACCAATTAACTACAATAAACAGGGGCCGACCGTATGCCCCGATTTTTGCTTGCGCCAGTACATTTCAATGTACGTGTATTGGTAAAACATTGCAAAATGTGTAGTCATATCATGAGGTGATTGCAAATTTATATGGTATCACAGTGGGGGTAAGCATAACCGTGATGTGACCCTTGGTGAAAACGAGTCTGGTATGTGGGCTTGTGCTGCTCAACCATCTTTGGTATGAATATATAGTAAGTCCTCTCAATTTTGCAGTGTGCCCCAACTCTTTTGCCCAAATATTGCATAACTGCCAACCATTGCGACCATACATGAACAATCCTAGGTTTGCAAGCCAAACCCTGACAGCCAGTGGTTCAAAGGTCAAGATGCGAGGTAATGAGAATAGTAGTCGTTCCAAACAGCACCATCCAAGAGGTTCAAAGTGGTTATCCTAACGCAGAGAGCAACATGAAGCAGGATGGGATAAGCAGCAAGACCATGGCTCCTGCACAAAGGTGGTTCCAGAATAAATAGTCGAATGTAAATAGAGAGGTAGGGGATGCAGGTAACAACTGACAGAACTTGTTCAAATGAAAAACAAAACAAACATTAAAATGAGACAAGTCAACCACATATAAGCTAGTGTAGTCCTCCAAGGTCCATCAATGGCCTGTTTCTTTCAAGTTGTGAAAGACATCCTACAGTAGACAGAACACACTATATAATCAGTAAATAAAAGATAAAAATATATCCTCTGTCTTCTCTAATGCATCAGCCTTTGATACTGTATAAAAAGCACATCAGTAGTTCATATCATCCGACGAGACATGACATTACACTCCTGATCAAAATGTTAGTTGAAAAATTGCAAGAATTTACATTTGCACTGTTGCATCTTAAGGAGTTTGTGTCTCCGTTTGATCGTCTCTGTGTGTAGTTTGTATGTTCTCACCATGCTTGCGTGCGTTTCCTCCGGAGGCTCCACCTTCCTCCCACATTCCAAAAAATATGCATGCTCGGTTAATTGGTGTGAATTTGAAAGTGAATGGTCTGTCTATACAACATGTGTCAGAAAAGTTCCAGGACTGTTTATTTCATTCTTCCACGGGATGCAATCAGCCAGCATGCCTCCAAAGAGATTCTGCGGCGTATGCTTCATTCAGTGCGTGAGAACGGACCACACGTGTGGTCGGACAACTCGTGGATGCTTCACCGTGATAACAAGCCTGCTCATAATGCTCTTAGCATCCCACAGTTACTGTCCAAAAATAATATGTACTTCCTAACTCGGTTGCTTCCTAACTGACTGCATCAAAACATGGCAGGGAAGGCTGGGAAAGTGCCTTAGACTTCAGGGGGATTTTTTTCAAAGAGGAAAAGAAAGGCAAAAAAGCTTTCTCTCTTGAATGCAGTGGGATTGTTGAGCTGTATCTCACCTAGCCATGACAGCTGAGGATGGACGTGGTAAGACTTATTCAAAGATCCTGAGGGTTATGGAGCAAAAAAAAAAGTCCAGCCCTGAGCTGGAGGATCCCACTGGCTGTCTGTCAAGACACGGGACCATCCTCGGCCAAAATGAAGTTTGTTGCAGTCCAATGACCATCAGCCGCCATCTGCCAGAAAAGGCTTTAAAGAAGAAAAAAATGTCTTCAAAGACTTCATCACCTTCAAGTCCATCAAACCACTACTTTGGAATTTGCAGGAGAGCACGATGCATGGGACATTGAAAGGTTGGGGATATCCTCTGATGAGAAAGAATGTAACCTTGATGGTCCTGATGGTTACTGGCATGACAACAACAAACATGACATGACAACAGGACAACGCTGCAGGTCACAATGCCCGCCTGGCAAAGGACTTCTTCCACAGGAATATGCTCACTCTTTTCGGCCATCCTGTGTTTTTCAATGTTCGCCTTATCCAAATCCAATTGAGAACATTTGGGGATGGATGGCAGTATAAAAATGGACATCAACAATGGATACCCTCCATGAAGCCATCTTCAACATTCCCACTAGCCTCCACTGGCATCAAGCATGCCCTAACCCATTTTTGAAGTCATTAAAGGGGACTCTAGAACCTCCTGAAGGTCCAACAGTATGTCTTAACATTATAATCAGGAGTGTATTTCATCATTTCTGACATTGTGTACTGTAAATGTGCCAATTTACACCTCTATTCAATAAACCGCCAGGGCCACAGCATCAGGAGGTTACCTGATGTACACAAGATGGCAGTAGTGGCATTTGAAGAATCCAGCAGCTGTATGTTGCTCCGCGTCCACTAAAATATTACTAGTCCGATATTGGTGTGAAAGTAATGCATGTTACACTTGCCATACTGTTGTTTCCAGTCAACTCTTACACCTTGGGGATGGGGCCGAGCATGTATCAACTAGGAAGTTAAGACTTCTGAAACAGCTACCTTTGCTGATATTCTTTTGGTTCTGTTGCTGCTGTGTCGAAGCAGTATACTTGATCATGACCGTGTGGTCAAAAAGAGCAGTCTTGTTTTCACTTTTGTCATGCACTCCAAATCATTAAGTTATGTATAATGAGTTCGCATTTTGGACATGGCATACTCACAATTATTGCTAAATAAACGTTATCATTAGCGCATTTAGAGTATTTCTGTGATGTTGAGTTGGATGTCAGGTACACTGGCTGCTGCTAAAATAATTTTGATCACTACTCTTTGTAGTCACATTAGAGAAATTGATCCCAAATGTTCCAGACATGTATATCAGAAGCAAAGCAAGTCTACCCTAAGATAAGCTGAGACATGGTAAGACAAGCTAAACTATACCAACCTAAGCTAAGCTAAAATGTTAACAGAGAGAAGCTAAGGTGGGCTAAGCTAGGTGAGGCTATGCTGCTGGCCCTCATTGCATTTTCTTATTTCAGGCATAAAGAAACACAACAAACAAGCATTAAAAAATGTTATTCCTTGAAGACAATACACACTGTGCTGTGTATTTATGTAATAAAAAATGATAACTCCCATGTTTTTTGGTTGCATTCCTCGTCCTTTTTAGGTGTCCCTTTGTCTTCTTTGATCATTTGATCATTGACTCATCTCGCAAACATTGCTCCTTCCACTAAAGTTTGAATAAGGCAGCTTGGAGAAGCACCACGTTTTGTTTTAAGGAGGTCATGTGATGAGGTCCAACTAACCAGTATGGCTGCTTGCTTGTTTTCTGGTCGGCTGTCTTCAGGATGCTCAGTCGACTTCGAGGAGCAGGCCATTGTGCACCTGAGGAATGCACTTCCCGCAGAAACCTCCACAACGCCCGTAGATTCTTTTACCATCCTACAGACGACAGGAACAAAGTCAGAGCGGGGTGAATGTCAGCTGCCAATTAAGAATATGACAACTGACACAAAGATGCCACAGTTCCATATTGCTCAGTTGCAGAAAGTACCGCACGGCTGCCTGCTGCAGCTACACTAAGGGTGTGGAAAATTAACTATATTAATATTATATATATATATATATATATATATATATATATATATATATATATATATATATATATATATATATATATATATATATATCATATAAAATAGATTCGCCTGTGCACGATGCGAGTGCATCAGCTCGTTCACTGTGTATGGCTGTAATTGACGGGTGAAATCTTTATTCATCTTGATGCATTTGTGGGTATCTGTAAAATCAGATGCAAGCGCCATTTTATTAATGTTCAACTTCACCCCATATGCTGTTCCCCAGGTGCAATGAATGCACCATCATTCTTCCACGTTCTGAATTGAATACGGACGGAAGCTGTGAGGCACAGACAACTACTAGTAAAACAGCAAGAACGTTCGCACGCAAGCAGCAGCGAGGAAGTTTCTATATTTAACCCCCCGCAATGTTTAAATGGTATGTTTGGAAACACTATAGATGTTGCAAAGAAGGCTGGAAAGCTCGACAAAACGTCCGTCATTAGCAAAGAATGCCGCGTTAAGAAGCCGTACAAAGGCAACACGACAAACATGCAGACCCCCTTTAAAAAGGGGACACCACAACACGGACAAGTCTACTGCTGCCTCCCCGTCTAGTTCCTTGTCGGACACCAAGAAAAACCAAGCAAATCAGGTCAGAACAAGTGGATCTTCCACTGATATCAAAATTGTCCAGGAGCTATTTGTCAGTCCCCCCCTCCCCAAACGAATATTCAGCACAGCAGGTGACATTAGAACAGCAGAGCAGTTGCTTCTTCCTGAATTTGGAGACAATTTTAAAAGGGTAGAAGTTGTTTTCCACTTTCTGCTCCCCACTACTGTATTAGCCTCGCTGCTAGTGCATTCATATTAGCAGTATGTTTTAAAGACAGGAATATAAACAAACATTGATTGCACTGTTGAAAGTGTCACTTAACTTTGTTGTTGCTGTACTGTATTTTTTACAGTGGTAATTATTGTTAATTGTTTTACTCCACCACTGAACCACTGCTATTGTAATTACATGAAGATGTGAAAGTGGGAGGAAAGTTGTTGCTGTTTTAAGATGGCAAAAAGAATGAAGAAGTGGTGCATAGTAAAAAAGACAAACAGAACTTTAGTTGAATTTATTGCCAAGTGCCTAAAAGGAATAAAGCCAAATTCTTTTTGTAGACCATACTGAATTGCATTTTTTCCCCTTTGCTTATTTGCATCATGTTGAATTGCATCATATCGCAAGAAATTGCACCATATCGGATCGCATTGATTTTTTAACTACATGATTATCGCATCATATCACATTGTGAAGAGGGTGAATCGTATCGCCATAAAATGCCATGTATCGTTAAAGTATGGTGTCGCTCAGCAGTGCATCGAGATGTGTATCGAATCGTCCTCAGTGCCGAGATTCACACCCGTAGTCTAAACACAATGACCACAAAGCAGCACATTTTTGGAGCTTAACCGTGTTCTGGGTCGCAAGAAGGGACGCCCAGAGTCCCAAAAGACCGTTATGGTGAGGGGGGACAGCGGGAATGGGGAAAAAAAAACGCAGAAGTGTGGGAGAATGCGCTGCAGAAAATAAACGTCTAATTTTGTAGAAAGCAGCAGTGTTGAATATCCTCCTATAGATGATTATGATGTTTGCATGAGAGACAACAAAGATTATGACAAATGAATCATGCATTTAGATGAGCTTGTTGGGTATAATTGAGACAGGGATCGGACCATTTCTGAGCCTGGTGACGACATAAAGCAAATTAGATGAATGAATTTACTCCCACCACAAACTTAGAGCCATACTGGTGATTTTTCTCATTTAAAGTATGCAGTTGTCTACAAACATGTTCAATCTACCACCAGTTGAAATAGTAATACAAAAACTGAATATTTTCTTGAAAAAATTTCTGGCACCTAAAAGGTTAATAATGTAAAGCTTATTTAATCATAACCCCATCTGTTTCACATGTATCGCAGTACATTTATTCACTGTATTTCATTTTTTTTTTCATATATGAAGTGATAAAGTAATGCAACATAATGTGGTAATGTAGTTTTTCCACAATCAGAGTAATAATAATCATATGTAATAGTATAATAAATATCTTCTTGTATTTTACAAACATCAACTGTTTGTATTGTTTCTTGAAGTCTTTATGCAATCCCTTCCATAGTTTGATTCTACAAACTATCCATAATTTTAACCACTCTTGTAGATAGGTATTTTAAGTTTAGTTTTTTCAAGTTTAGCTAATTACAACATAATAAAAGTTATGAATGAAAATGAAATAAAAAATATAGTCTCCATAGTGAAAAACATTTTAACTGGTTTGAAATTTCCAAGACTTTACTGACACTTTACCTGTAATACACACACACACACACACACACACACAAAATATATATATATAAACTCAAGGAAACCCGGATACTCCGGTACCCGGAGAAAACCCACGCACACAAAAATAAATGCAAAAGAACAGCCCCAAAATCCCACAATAAAAAAAACAAAAAAACTTTTACTGACACTTAACACAATAATTAAGTAATTCCATAATAATATCATAATATAAAATGCATTACAACATAATAAAATGTATGAGTACAAACTGTATAATGACATTTTAAAAATCCAACAATGACATGTATATATTTTTTTACCGATTTGAAATTTCCAAAGCATGAGTGACACTTTCTTACCTCCGACCTGTGTACCTTGACTGAGACATAGTTGCCCTGAGATGTCCATTTGGTGGCCTCGGCCACTCTGAGGCCGGTGCCGATCAGATTGATGCTGAACTGGCCCTAAGAGCATCACAAAAGTTGGTCGTTGGTTGACGACATGACAGGAAGGACACTCATTGCAGCATACTATCTGTGAAGTGAGAGCTTTACCAACCTGCGGACACTTGGCGGCGCTGTAACAGTCTCCCGCCGTGGCGAAGGGCACAGGCCGACCGACAGGCGTGTGGGAAAAGCGGAGGTCGGTGACTGTTAAATCAAGCCAAACATTTGATAATCAGTTTGCAGCATTCAAAGGGTCTGATTGAAGGAAAAAAGACAAATGGAGAATGTTAGGTGCTCTTTAAAGGAAAAGTGTTTTTGGAATGTTGCCTTCATTTACAATCTACATGTGATACTTCAACTTGTCTTTTTTTAACTTTATTTTTTTAATTGTTTCTTTTTTAGCAGGAATACAAACAAACAAAACAAAAGAGGCACTAGTTTTTAAAAAGAATTTAAAAAATGCCACATTTATCCATGTTGTGGTTTAAGAGTCCTTTCATTGAGTTCCGTCGGTGAACAGTGTCCATTTTGCCCATTTTTCTCGACATATGTCCTCTTCTGTTTTAAATCTGTATGTCAATAGTTCCATATCATATATTGTGTCCATAATACTGAACCAGTCGTCCATGCTGGGGTCTTGGATTGAGCCACTTTCTAGTAATAATCTTGCTACATGCCACCAGCATGATATTCCCTTAACACAGACTCTCCCTATAAATGGCCCAGGTACAGTACCATACACAAAAAAGTCCCATTCACCATAATTTTACTTAGTCTCCCAAAGACGAGTGACTTTCAGACAAGAACTGGCGCCAACATGGCTGTACAACTGCATTAGATGGAACCACGGCTGTACTGTAAATTGGGTCAAACCTGTGCCCCTCCATCCAGCTATCTGCAGTTACGCTTTGCACTTCCCTTCAACCAGCGGCCCATGCCCATTCCCAACTTTAGTACTTGGATACAAGTTGCAAAATAGCAGCCTTGTCCGGTGGGCCTGTGAAGTACTATGCTGTCAGTTAGGCTATCGTTTTATTCACATTGGTGGTTTTTGATTGTGTTTTTGCCTTTAATTGCCTCATTTAATCCACATACAAGGACCTGAAATAAAAAGACCAAATCTCACTATGAAATGTATTTTCTTGCTCTGGGTCAGGGGTCGGCAACCTGCAGCTCTAAAGCTGCATGCAGCTTTTCAGCCTCCTTGTTGTGGCTTCCTTAGCAATGCTTGAATATTTTTTAAGACCAGAGTGGGGGAAATGCATCAAGTCATGAGTAATGAGAATTCCCACAGCTATTTGACATTTCTAAAAAAAAAATAAGACATCAATCAAACTTTGGGTCATTGTCTTGTTGGAAGGCGTACCTTCAGCCCAGTCTGATGTCCTGAGCACTCTGGGAAATATTTTATTCCAGGATATATGAAGAGCTTGCAACCAAAAGGCGCTAAATCCATTTTGACTGATTTTGAGAAAATCAAGGATTTTTAATTACGCACATATCAATCTATTTGGTCATCAAGTCTATATTGCAAATGAAAGAGCTATCAATATAGGTCATAAAAATGCATGCTATAAAAATCCTGCACACACCATGTATTTTATATATATTTTTTAATAATAAATATATATTTTTTTTGGGATTTAGCGCCTTTTGGCTGAAATAAATTTGAAATCACCTTTAACTTCTTCAATGGCATTGTTGTAAAAGAATGTAAGGTGCTTTAATGTGCTATGCTAATAAAATAATTACAACACAGAAGCCATTCTCAACATAAAATACCCCCCCCCCCCAACACACACACACACACACACGCGCTCATTCACCTTCACACATTACGGAAACAAAATGTTATAACCTACCACTAGTACACTATTACTGATAAAATGTTGTTAAGATATTATAGCACACATTAACATCATCCACATTCCATGATGATCAGCTTTAACACAACTCAACATACCCAATTATACAAGACAATGGTACAAGACATGTCATACATTGCAGGTGCATTCAACTGTAGACACATGAAAAATAACAATTTGCACACAATAATATAAATTTGATTAAAAGCAGTGCTTATATTTGACTGCACCATGAAGGTGACAGTGACAAAAATCATCTCTTTACAAACTCTTTACATTGTATGTTTTTTAGTACAAGTAAAATAATGTTTCTCATGAAAGTTGGAGGTGTCAAGGTAGAGACATGCCTTTTATGGCGTAAAAAAAAACTTGTTAAAGAATACTGTAAAAACACAATTTGTGTTCTCCTGAATTGCATAACATATTGTAACTATCATACGTGTACTTAATGTACACAAACAAAACAGGATGCGCACTGATCCTGGCTTTCTGTATGTGCAGTGCCAATTGTATTCTTCTCTCTGATCGGTCAGATTATCAATAGATGGGAAACTTGGGCCAATCAGAATAAAGAATAATGAAAGGGATTTAGCTCCTTTTGGTTGAAATCTGAAATGGAAATAGCGCCTTTTGGTTGAAAGCATAAATTTCATATCACTTTTTTTCATATTTTTTTAAAATGATTTCAAGACCAAAATATGTGATTTGGATACACATGACAGAGGTCTATTAAACTCATGAAAAACATGCAACTTAGTGAAAATTGGATTTAGCGCCTTTTGGTTGCAAGCTCTTCATATCTTGCCACCACCATGCTTCACTATTGGGGTTGTGGGCAAGTAGTGCCTGGTTTTCTCCACACATTCTGCTTAGAATTAAGGCCAAAAAGTTAGATCTTGGTCTCATCAGACCAGAGAATCTTGTTTCTCGTAGTCTGGGAGTTCTTCTTGTACCACCTGAAGACTCAGTTCCTGCTGTTATAGATCTGAGTTTCACGAAGGCATGCAAACAATTAAACAAAAATGAAATATAATCTCTTTGTCCAGATTCCAACAACCAACCAATATCATATTAATCTTTGTTTTTAGTTGTCGTTAATTATTAGTTGTCTAATGCAGTGTTTTTCAACCTTTTTTGAGCCACGGCACATTTTTTACATTGGAAAAATCTTGTGGCACACCACTAACCAAAAATGTTACAAAATGTCACCATGACCTCACACGTGCATCAAAAAGTCTTATCGGAGGAACAAGGTAGGTGTTGCCACACGGACCAATATTACATTGCTCTGCCAGTCTTTACACCACAGACACTCGACAGCAGCCATGTTTACATGATGAGTTTTTCTCTTTCCGAATGACCTTTCGGGAAACAATGGTATCCATGGAAAGGAATATTCCAATCTCTTGTCTACATGCGCCGTGAAAATCAATCAGAATAGTCAATAGGGCATGCCCAGTAAAACGTAAACATCAACATCACGTGATACCGGCTTCCCCAAGTTTTTCTTTCACTTGTTGGAATAACTCCGTATTGTCAGTTTTTCGTCTGTCCAGCCTTGAAATTTAGTTTGAATCCAAAACAAACTTTGCTTAGTCCAGTGCCGATTGCTGGCCTCCATTTTTAAAAGTGAAGAACGTCTGGATCTGCATGTTACGTCATATCTGAGCATGCGCTGAAGGAACGCACCCGGGATAAATTTAAACAGGAAAATATCACATTCAATCTTGCTAATATTTTATAATTAAACTCGGGACATGTTTTATATAGATATAGATTTTCTTTTTTAATAAAACTGCACTTGTGAATAAAGTATAGAAGGGTTCCACAGATGGCGCTAATGCACACGAAAGTTGCTTGCCAACCGCCAATAAACAACAGAAGAAGAAAAACACCACGAAGAAGAACGCACCCTGACAACTTTCTGTTTGAGCGGGTACAAGATACCTGAATTGGATTGGGGAAAGGAATATTCCATCCCTGTTCAAGCAAATATACCAAATGCAATTGGAATATTTGGGTCCATATATTCATGGCTATTGACATAATATTTGCAAATGATGATTAATCAATGTTAACTATATAAAGTGATATTGGATAATTCCTCACGGCACACCTGGCGGTTTCTCAAGGTACACTAGTGTGCCGCGGCACAGTGGTTGAAAATCACTGGTCTAATGGGTCAGTTTTTTCTGTTTCCGCAAAGTCCACACTGTCTGGAAACCTTACAGCAGTGTGCGTATTGGCTCATTGGCATACGGTGGTTGGACGATTGTTTACTGAGTAGAGTGGAGGGGGAGCATTTTAAGAAGAGTGAGCCTTAGCCTTGTTGAACACGTTTGTTATCAACAACTAGGTGGCATAATTCAATAATACATTCTGTACGAAAAGCTGACTGCTTGAGCAAATGTGGCCTTTAACAGCAACATTGTCTGACAGCTCCGTCACACAGAGAGGCTAAAGGCAGCTGTATTTGAAACCACAGCAGTGGAGCCCGCTACAAGAGCTCTCAAGCGGTTTTAATGTGCCACTGTGTTCATGAGTGGACATAACAATAACAGTACATAACAATATCTGCCATACGTCCACTTGTGAAGGGGCTGTTGAAGCCCACCCAGAGTGTTGCCTTCGAGTCAGCCCCGCACCAGCTTTCCAGCAGCAACCTGGTGTTATTTACTCTCAGTTCAAATCAGCTATTTTTGAATAAAGAGATGGACATTAAAAATGTGTTAAAAATAAAAGATGTATCGATTAATCCAAAAAAAATAATCGACTGATTAATCAATTATTCAAATTGTTAATTGTCATGTTCATAAACATGTCTCTTTTCTCTGCAAAAATGTGTAAAAACAGATAAAAAAGAGTCAGCTCAATAATGTATGTAGTGGGACACACCTATTGTGTCTAGAAAGCCCACAATTAAAACACATCCAAAAACCTCCAACGAGGTTTTATGGGATTGTATACAAGCTGTGACAGAGTAATAACAGGTACATTCATAGCATGATACTACAGTACACTTACAGCATTTTGTCGTACTTTGGTGCTAAACTAATGGAACCCTCGCTAGCTTCCATTCAGGTCAGGTTAAGGTTGGGAGGGGGCCGTTTCGTGTATTCGTCACAATTGAGCTATCCTTTAGGGAAATGCCCCCCCACCCCCACAAATGTTCCTTCTCCTCACAGCGCCAACATCCATTCACATGCGCCCAAGTGACACACTCAACCACACAAACATGCTAAACTAAGCTAACCCTCGCTAGCTTCTAGCTTTCGCTGGTGTTTTCCGCCATTTCAACCTTTTAGGTCAGGAGGGGGCAGTTTAGTGGTTGTATCCGTCACGATTGAACCATCCGCCGGGGAAATATTTCCCTACACCAACATTCCTTCTCCTCATGACCACAACGTTCATTCACATTATGTCAACTTTTTATTGGCCAATTCCGTAATTGTGTCTGCGATTCCGTGAACACAAGAATCACAGGGCCCTATTTGAAGTAAGTGCCGTTTGGAGTCAGTGAGGTATTAAATTATGGCGAAACAAATTGCCACTTGTCCGATCTCATCTATCGAGGCTTGCAGTGTCAGACAGCAGCGAAAATAAATTGCCTGATTGGTTGCCTTGGTGAGAAAAGTCCTTGGACACCAGGCTTTCAGCCTGATGACCTCTTCGGCCGTCATCTTGAAGCGATTACCCCGACAGCAGCCAAAAGCAAACGCAGCATGCAGAGGGGAGCAGAGGAATATCGCTCCAGTGTTTGGTCGTGATGCGAGTGCATGCACGGCTGTGTCTTCATGTCTGTGCTGGTGAGTGGATCATTTGTGTTTTGACGTGTAATGAGGAAAGAGGGGCCCTGGTGAGCAGGGTTGGTCCATATTTTTTTACATACTGGTATAGATTCTTCCAATGATAAGAAAATGACTTCTACTGATATAAATTATTAAGCCGAGTTTTTGGCTGCGTTAGGGTTAGGGTTAGTAATGCTGTCAAGTCAAACTTGAGATTTAACTAATATTGTTAAGCTTTTATTATGTTTTCATCCTTTTAGTCCTATTTTATGTTCTTATTCTTCACCTTTTAACTCCAGTGTTTTGTTTTTATCTTGTTAGTCCTATTTTATGCTCTTAATCTTCAGTTTTTAACTCCAGTGTTATGTTTTATCTTTTAGTCCTATTTTACGATCTTAGTCTTTAGCTCTAACTCCAGTGTTTCCTCAGGGGGGTCCTCCACACTGGGGGCTGTTTGGGTATGCTGAGGGGGTGCCATCCTTGGGTCCCTTCGACACGGCCGGCTGGGGGGTTCCTCCCTTTAATGTGGGGGTCCGCCCGTCAAACGGAGTCGGAGGGCCCGGGTGCTGGTCCTCCGATGGCACGGCCTGCAGCTTCTCCCAGTGTGGACGGCCCCAAAGGTGGTGTTTCCTTGTTCCTCAGTACCATGCCATGTCTCCCTACTGTGGGTGATTGTGTGCTTGTGTGTGTGTGTGTGTGTGGGTGGATGGGTGTGTGTGTGTGTGTGTGGGTCTAGTATGGAGGGTGGGAAGGAGGGGCTTTCTTTTTTCTTCATTGTTTTCCTTTTTAATTGTGGTAATTGTTTTAATTCTGGAAAGCACTTTGTGTTGCATCTTCTTACAGGAAAAGTGCTCTACAAATAAAGTTGATTTGATTTGATTTGATTTAGACACGTCAACAAAAATGGGAGGAGGAACCTTCGTGACATCAGTCGCGGCCGGACCGGAATAAGTGGCGCACACCAGCACAGGTGAAGCAATTAAGCAAACAGCGGCACCAGGCAGAGACTGTTTAACTATCGTTTGTAAGTCGCCCATACAAATCAGAGCATCTACAAACACCAGAGAGGCAGCCGGTAAGACGCCAAACTGTTTCAATGTAAAGAATCTGTGCTAACGATAGCTTAGCCACGGCTTCTAGTGCGTGGCTTGTTCACTGTTTAATGCTTACGTGCACTGATTGTTGAGTTAAACGCTTGTTGGTATCGTGGTTAACTTGATTTAATGTGGTTGAAATTGTGACGGGTGTAAATAGTTAGCGTATATTGTTGCGTATGTATTAAGTACGTTTATTTCACTTTGGTTTGGAAATGTGATTTGAAAGCTAACTGAATTTTATTTAATTTTATTTAATGCTAAGGGCAATTAAGAGAAAGCATGGCTGAGTTATAATATTGTGCAAATTTTCCTTGTGTACAATCGCAGTTAAAATTAAGAATTAATTCATGTGTATTAGGTTAAAAAATTCATGTGTCTTGTTAAAACAGTCAGTAAGTAATCCATGGCAAATACAAAGCATGTTAAATACATTTAAGGTTAACAACTATGATAAATATCACAGTAAATTCTGAATGAATGAATTAATAAATTACAATGTGTTATTTATTATTATAATTAGTAATAATTTAAGAACACATTAAAAAAAAAATATATATATAAAATAATATAATATAATATATAAATAAAAACAGCAATAAATATATGGGAAGTGGTGGAATTCATACCTGAGTCATGCTTACCTGGTATTATATTAAAGCTTAATTTGCTTATTCTCTATTGTAGTAATTTGTGAGGCATGGGATTTGTGACTTTGCACAGAATTTAAATGTGTTCCTTTTTTTTTTATTGAAAGGTTTTTCAGCTAATTTCAAGTGGCAAACTGCACCCCCATTGCATTATTTATTTATTTATTGAGTGAATACGCTTCCTACACCTCTGGGTAGATGGCTCATCCCCCTCAAGTGGGGATTGTATGAAAACCAAAGGGAACTTGACAAATGCTGTAGTACTAGTAATAGTAGTAGTAGTAGTAGTAGTACTAGTAATGTAGTAATGCTGGAACATACAAATTTCCCCATTGGGATGAATAAAGTATTTACTACCTACCTATCTACCTACCTACCTACCTACCTAATCACAAGCATTACGTTTCTTAAAGATTTAGTAGAATGTGTGCAGAGGCTGACATACGATTAGAAAAGTTAGCTAGTTTGTTACCAATAAATAAATGTACAATTTGAAACAAGTTTATTTCATGATATGGCTTCCTGAAGCTTTGTAGCTTTTTAAGACTCCACCAAATTTAAAAGTTATATCGTGTCATATGTCATATTGTTAGACTTCCCCAAAATATCATGATATATGTATGCTAAGGTCCAATCATCATCGCCCAACCCTAATGGTGACACACTGTGGAGCCCATGTGTGGTCTCACTGTGGCAACTGCCACATCGTTTACTCACTCAGTATCCTCAGGGTGCTCAGGTCGAGGCGGACCTTGTGGAAAAGGGTGTACCCCGCAGAGGAGTAGTCCTTCCTGCAGCTGCAGTCCTGTCTTCGGCTGCCATTGTAGGGGCATTCGAAGGGGTTGAGCAACCTGTGTGGCAAAGACAATGAGAAACCAAAATAATGACTCAGCCATAGCGCACGCACTCATTTAGGCCGCTACACTGCCATCTTTAACACTGAACCACAGAAGAACAGTTGTCCCATTTTGCAAATGTTCTGATAAAACAAGCATATTTGCTTTGTCTGGGTTGAAAACGCTGGGAAAAAAATAGCTCTTGGCCACACATATATATATATATAGACATATCTCCATTATCACCACATATCTCCACTTTCATCACTGTTTGATATGATGATAGACTACGTCTGAGTATTTCAGCAATTTGTATGTATTTTGGTCTTAAATTATGCATTTTTAAGCTGAAAAATGGCAAAATCAACTAAAATACATATTCAGAAGGGCATTCAGAAGACACATTCACTGACATAATGAGATATATACACTAGTATTCTACACTGGTCACTAGATAAGTCAGTCATTTTGCATTGATGAGACAATAGTCACTGCACTACTGCAAGCACTGTACAGAAACCAAAAGTAAAAAAAGGAACTCTCCCAATGCCAACATGTCTTATTTTCACTTATGTCTTTTGGTTAATAGGAGTGTAAAGGTGACTGTAGGGGGTTTTCATTTCATGTATGGAGGGCTCTAATGTTAAAAAAGTGTTTTTTTATGCTCCAACTACAAATTCTCTCAATACATAACATAACTACTTCACAAAAAGCAACTTAACACGGTCTGCAACAGATCAACCACGACAAAGAAGCCATGACTGTGTTATGATATTCAAGTCATGGCACCAGCAGGGCTCCTGACTGCAACTAAACGGTCACATTTGGGCAGTAACGTTTGAGACATTGCATGCAGATAAAAGAACACATCCCGTATTGAGTTGACAAGGGACGCACTTCGTCCCTTATTATCTTAAGAATGAAAAAGAGCCCGTTGATGACAGCTAGCCACAGGCTAAGTTTGTTGATGTCAGCTCATCTTTCATTCTGACTGCACTGAACCTTTCCGCTGTATTTATTTAGACATATATTTTGCAAAGCTGTGACCCTGTTTTATTGGATGCAGCTAGCTAGCTAGCTAGTGACATTTTGTTTTTAAAACAAAAAAGCTTAATTATGAGGAAGTTACAAGTGGAAATCACTCATGAGATTGCTGTCATTAGCACTAAGTGTCGTTATAACCTTTCTTCAAAACACTACTTGTGTGTCTACAAGCTGTTTAACATGAACACGTAGCTTTGTGTATTTGTGGTATGTGTATATGCAGTATTGGAGTTCTAATGTACTATATGATGCCCCCGAAGAGGCACTCCAGACAGAAACAGGGTAACGAGGAAACGTCAATATTTACTTTGCAAGTTGATTTCAGTGTGCACCCCTAAATGTTCTCATTGCACACCTAAAATTTCAAGTTGGTGCCCACTCTGCTCGTAATGTAACATTAGTCAGTCAGGCGTGATGCTGTAATCTCGCGAGAGGGTACGTGACGCGCGCAGGTCAGACAAGCGGAATACAGCGCTCCCAAACAATCTTAACTATTCAAACATCCGCAAAGTATCCTTAGATATAAACCAACATATTTAACTGCTGGAAAAGTTACAGTTCACAAAAAACAAACCTGGAAGATCTGGAGGAGTACATCGACGGTTGCTTCGATAGTATCGTCATGGGCAAGTCGGGCAAGTCACCCAAGACGCCGAACTCCAAGCGTAGCCGTCCTGAGGACTCCCCTGGGGAAACGTCGCCACCAGGCACAGACATCAAGGACATCCTCGATTCCATCGACAAGAGGCTGATTTGCTTGGACGGCCGCCTGGCTCTTGTCGAGGTACTCCATAAAGAATTTCAGGCCATCCGTGAGTCTCTGGACTTCAGCCAAAAACAAATAATCTCCTTGGTGACGGAGAACGCAACCCTCCGTGAATCGGTGAAGTCCCTCACCGACGGAGTTTCACAACTCCGCCAGGAAAACAAGTCCATGAAGGAAACGATCTTGGACCTTCAGGCTCGAAGCATGAGGGACAACCTCGTCTTTGCAGGAATTCCGGAGAAATCCGAGGAAGACCCGGAAGAATCCGTAAGGGCCTTCATGGCGCAACGGCTCAAGCTCCCGGCTGACGTCATCGGGGACATCACCTTCCATCGCGTCCACCGCCTGGGAGCCAAGAAGCCAGAAAATACAAGACCGAGACCCATCGTGGCAAAATTTGAACACTTCAAGCAGAAGGAGCAGGTGAAAGGCCGAGGCCGAGAGCTGAAGGGGACGGACTTCAGCGTGAACGACCAGTTCCCAAGGGAGATCCTCGACAGACGCCGTCGCCTGTTCCCTATCCGAAAAAAGTTCATCAACGAGGGGTGCCGAGCTGTCATCACAGTGGACAAACTCTTTGTTAATGGACAGCTATACCGCGATCGTGAAATTACACCATGGCTGTATTAATCATTCTAACATGGTAACTGAATATGCTTGGTAAGGTAAGGTAACGTCCTACTTTTTCATAGTTACATGATAAAGGTTCGTATATTATAACGCGCTCATCCTCGTTAACGCCTGCACTCTGCCTTCAAATTACTCCCCATTTTTCTCCCTTGCATGTCACCTCATTCCTTTCCTCCCTGTCTTGCACACTTTCTCACTGTCTTTCCCCTCTTTCACTCACTTATATTCCTGTTTGTCACTTGTCTGTTTTCTGTACCAGCATGTCTATACAGTTCACACACACTCACATAATCACAAACCCGCAAATACAAACATTGTACATAAAGACACACATCCATGTACACAGGTGGCTCGTACTGTACATCTGACACATAAACCTACAACACTGCCACTTACACACACGCATATCTCACACATGCATACTCCAACATTACACCTTCACTAGTCAGATCAGGAGGACTACATTATAATATGCCCATGTGCACTTTAAGCATATATGTAATAGTATATGCTTACACTACCTACAGGCACATATACTTCACACTTGCACATATATACACACACATATCATCATAAGCTAGTCTAGGATGTCCTCACTGCAATTTGTCACTTGGAATGTCAGGGGAGTCGGGTCTCGAGAAAAAAGACAAAAAATGTTTAACCATCTAAAGAATATCCAAGCAGACATTGTCTTATTGCAAGAGACTCACATCTCCAATGCAGCTGCCCATACATTTCACTCACCACAGTTTCCACACATATACCTAGCAAACTACAACTCCAAACAGAGGGGCGTAGCCATTTTAATTAGCCGGAGGGTCAATTTTACACTGCTCAACAATACTATAGACATAGAAGGTAGATATATAATAATCAACATATTGGTGGACAATGTTAAATTTTGCATTGCCAACATATATGGCCCTAATGTTGATGACCCCTCTTTCTTTCACACCTTTTTTTCTTCTCTCTCTGCACACCTGGATTCAAGCTTGATCTTGGGAGGGGACTTCAACTTGGTATTTAATCCAGATTTAGATAGGTCTAGCCCAGCTGGGGGACATCGTGAGTCTCAAGCAACAACAACACTGAAAAAATATATGTCTGATTTTGGTCTTTGTGATGCTTGGCGCTCTTATCACCCTACTCACAGAGAATATACGTATTTCTCACCAGTGCACCACACGTACTCCCGAATTGACTACTTCTTAACAAGTAGCTCAATCTTATCTGACATATCAAATATTCACATACACCCTATCATTATTAGTGATCACGCACCAGTCTCTCTCTTTCTCACTAACCAAACCACAAGTACACCTACTAAATGCTGGAGATTTAATACATCATTGCTTAAAGACCCAGACTTTTTAAACGACTTTGAGAGAGAGTGGACAATGTTTTTAGATTTTAATGACCAACCGGGAACCTCGGCTTGTGTTCTCTGGGAGACAGCAAAAGTAGTAATGCGCGGGAAAATTATCTCCTACTCATCATATAAGAAAAAGAAAGAAAGATTATTGGAATTGGAATTGGAGGAAAAAATTAAACTCCTTGAAACCGCTTATGCAAATTCACAGGATGAGAATACTCTGAATAATCTTAGAAAATTGAAATTAGATTTAAAAGAAATTACTGATAAGAAAATTCAGTTCCAATTACAAAGACTACGTTTGGAGAAGTTTGAACATGCCAATAAATCTGGAAAATTCTTAGCTAACCAACTAAAACTCAATAAAGAAAAAAACTCTATCTCCTCCATTAGAAACTCAGAAGGTAACATCACTCACCTTCCGGAGGAAATTAATTCAGTCTTTAGGGACTTTTATAAAAGACTATACACACCTCAGATTAACCCTTCTGATCCAGACATTGAAACATTTCTAAGTACCATAGAATTACCAAAATTAGAAAAAAATCAGGTGACAACCCTGGACTTACCCATTTCACTAACAGATCTTTATGATGCTCTACAGGAAATGCCAAATAACAAGGCACCAGGACCGGACGGGTTTCCTGCCGAATTTTATAAAACATTCTGGTCACTGCTAGCCCCAGTTTTTTTTTAAAATGGTTCAGGAAATAAAAGAAAATGCACGCCTACCCCCATATATGAATTCTGCTACAATCAGTCTTTTGCTAAAATCAGAAAAGGACCCAACATTACCTTCCAGTTATCGTCCAATTTCACTTATTAATGCGGATCTTAAAATAATATGCAAAGTATTAGCTAGAAGACTGGAAAAAGTTACCCCTCATATAATACATCCCGATCAATCAGGATTTATCAAGGGGAGACACTCAGTTAGCAATGTACGCCGCTTAACCAATCTGATTGATCACTCTATCATCCATAATTTGGAAACCACAATCGTCTCACTAGACGCTGAAAAGGCATTCGACAGAGTTAACTGGAAATTTCTCTTTGCAACCCTACAGAAATTTGGCTTTGGCGAGTCATTTAGAACGTGGATCCAAATATTATATAGCATCCCAAAGGCCTCCGTTCGAACCAATAATCTGATCTCTCCAGAATTCACTTTACAAAGAGGTACTAGGCAAGGTTGTCCACTCTCCCCCTCATTGTTTGCTATCTTTATTGAACCTCTTGCAGCTGCTATTCGACAACATGGAAATATTAAAGGGATCCAGACAACAAATGTTCATCATAAGATAAGCCTTTATGCTGATGATGTGTTACTCTTCCTAAAAAACTCACACTTCTCACTTCACCAAGCTATCACACTCATCAATAACTTTAGCACCTTCTCGGACTACTCTATTAACTGGTCTAAATCCATAGTATTGCCCATTAATTTCGTTTTCCAGAGCACCCCCTCTATACCACTGCGTTCAGGGAATATCAGGTATTTGGGCATCAACATTTCCTCCAATCTGTCAGACCTGATCAGCTTGAATTATACCCCACTGTTGAAATCGATTGAGGATGATCTTGAACGTTGGAGAACTTTGCCGATCTCTCTTATGGGCAGAGTGTCCACTGTGAAAATGATGATATTACCAAGGATCAATTATCTGTTCTCTATGATCCCAACCAAACCATCTATAACTTGGTTTAAGTCATTAGACTCATATATAAATACATTTCTTTGGAAAAATAAGCCAGCACGAATAAGCCTAAAAACATTACAAAAATCTAAAGAATGTGGGGGCTTAGAACTGCCAAATTTCTCCAATTACTTCCTGGCAAATAGGCTACAGTATATCTTAAAATGGATAAAACCTAACCCCTTGGATCAGTTATGGCTAGACATTGAACAATCATTTAGCCAAGAAATCCCCATCTTTAACTTACCTTTCATAAGTCAAATCCTTAGGAAACACGATTGTTTTAAAAGCATAAATATTAAAACCACTCTGACAGCTTGGTGGGAATTTTTAAAAATAACCAGGTCCTCGCTCAATCCTTGCCAGTACACTCCGATCTGGAATAACCCTGATATATTGCTTAAAAAAAAACCCTTGGATTTTACAACATGGCATGACAAAGGAATAAGTTGCTTGGAAAATATCATAAGGGGGGGAAAGTTTGTGTCATTCACTTACCTTGTTACACAGTATGGGTTAAGCCAGAATACATTTCTTGAATACTCACAAATTAAATCCATAATTAGAGCTAGGTTTCGTAACATATCTTGGGAAAGCTATCCCACCATTGACCAATTCTTAAACATATCCGCTCCCCAAACATTATCCAAGTTGTACATTCTTTTGTCAAAGTGTGACAACACCGTTGGGGTCCCAGTCTCCAAATGGAACCTAGATTTATCTACAAGCTGTGACCCTGAGTTCTGGAAGCAAATATGCCTTAATTCGTTCCGTTTAATAAAAAATCCCAACCTACAGTTGGTTCAGTTCAAAACCATTCATAGAGTACACTACACAGGGCAGAGAATGTTTAAAATGGGTCTAACCGACTCCAACATCTGTGTATACTGCCCAGATCATGTAGTAGATGATTATTTACACTCCATGTGGGCATGTGCCCCCATTAGTAATTTCTGGCAAGCAGTGTGCGAGGACCTTTCTTTGGCACTTGGGACCTCTATTCCTTCCTCACCTGTATTATGCTTGTTGGGTGATCTTTCTACAGTCAACGTAGAAACAAATCACACACAACTCCTCATCACAGCGTTAAGCATTGCCAAGAAAACCATTCTTATCAATTGGAAATCCAAAAAAAAACTGAACATAGCCTCTTACAAAAATCTTCTGTTAGATCATATAGCAATTGAGAGAATGTCTGCTGAATCCAAAGAACAACTGTCAGAATTTCAATCTATATGGGCTCCAATAATTAATCTCTTAAATTAATCTCTTTTTGTAATTCTCGAAGGGCTGAGTGTGCCTGTCTCTGCCCCTGGCGGTCTCGTTCCTCTGGCTTGGGGCATGGTCTTGGTCGCCGGGTTGCCCTGGCGTCTGGGGGGTGAGCAGGTGGGTGCCGTGGATCTCTGTCCCTTCCTGCTGGGCTGACCCCCTGGAGGTTCAGGTGGGGGTTGGTGGGGGGCTGTCCGGATCTGGGGATGGGGCGTGGGTGGGGTGGTGGTGGTCGTCCCGGGGGTGGTGCAGGCCGTCCCTCGGGGTGGTGGGTAGACGGGGAGCCGCATCCTGTGGGTGGTGGGCGCCTGCTGCTGCTGGGGGGGGCCTGTGTGCGTCCGGTGGCGCTGGTTCCTCCGCGGCCTCCCTCGCCCCTGGGGGTGGGCCGGGTTTGCCCTGGGTGCTCTGGCCTGGCTACTGTGTGGGACCGTGGGGTGTGGGCATGGGAGGCTTTGGCCCTGCCCTTGGTGTGGGCACGGGTGGTTATACCCCGCTGCCCTTGCAGAGCCTTCCCTCTTAGGTATGTACATGGCTATATATGTGTGTGTGTAGGTATGCATGTATATATTTATTATTATCATATCTAAAATAGTTAAAAGATCTAAATTATTAGAAAATATATTTTATATAAATTATTATATATTAAGTATCAATAGTAGTATCATTATTATACATACATAACTATCAATAAATATTATTATTATTACTATTATTGTTATTACTATTATTGTTATTATTATTATTACTACTACTATTATTATTATGGTTACTATTATTATTATTATTATCAATTACTTTACTTTATTTTTATTTATTTATTTATTATTATATATATTTTTTTTATTATTTTTATTCTCAATTTTAATTTTTGTGTATGGTAGGTGTATGGCCCCGGGTGGGGCGCCTGGTAAGCTCATACGGGAGGGGGGGTCTCGTTTGTGCAGCTTGGGCTCTGGGTGGGGAGGTGCGGTGCTGGGGTGGGGCATTACCTGCTTCCCTCCCTTCGGTGGAGGGATGGCTGGGTTGTGGTGGATGTGGGGCGGGCGGGTGGGGGGCTGGCTGTGGGTGCGTGGGTAGCGGGGCGGATAGCGGTGGGGGTGGTGCTCTGCGCGGCGTGGGCCGGGATTAGCGGGGGGCTTGCTTGGGGGGCGGGGTGGTGGGCTCTGGGTCGTGGGGGGGCCTCGACCAAGGGTTGGGGGGTGGGGCTGGCCGGTGGCTCACGGGCGGCCCCTGCTATTTGCCGGTGTCTGGTTGGCCCCTTCTGTCTCCGGTCTGGTGGCGGTCTTCCCGCCTCCGGGGTGTCCTACTTGGCGGGTCCGTGGGTGGATGGGAGATATGGTGGAGACGGGTCGGCGCTGTGGTGGAGGGTGGGACTGGGGGGGGCATTCACTTTTTGCGGCTGTTGGGGTATCGTCTGCCTGGTGGGCTCTGCTGCCTGGTGTGTGTGTCTCTGTCCCGCCCTGGCACTCTTGGCTCACGAGCCCGGGGGGTGGGGTTGGGCTCTTCCCCATGCGGGTCCCGGTTCTCCTGCGGTCTCTGTGGTGTCACTCCCTGGGCTGCCATGGTGACGGATGTGTTGCCGGGGCGCGGTTCCTGCTGTTCTGGTGGTTGTAGGAGCAGCCTCGGGGCGTGTGGTTTGTCCGCGGCTCCTGGTGGTCCGGGGGTGGCATAGCTGGCTCAATCTCTGGTGGGGCCCTCCGGGGGGGAGCTGGCAGGCCGGACTGGCCGCCACGATGGGCTGGGTGGGGCCCGTGGTTGGTCCTGTGGCCCAGGGCTTGCTCCGGGCGGCTGGCTTGCCCGGCTCGGTTGGCCGGTAGTGCGGGGTGGGCGTGTGTGGGGCCCCGATCCTCCCTGCTGCACTGCACCACCTCACATACATGTAGGACTTTGGGGGGTGGCCTGCAACTGGTTTTGCCGGGGGCGAAGGGTTTCCTTGCGGATGCCCTTTTGTCCTCGGCATTCCTCTGGCTGGTCACCCTTCAATTTTAACCGCACCTTAGACACTCAGTTCTGGGGGGGGTCTGGGCAGGCAGGGGACCCACCATTGCTCAGCTTCCTTCCACACACACACACACACACACACATACACATACACCACACACATAGGTCAGCCCTATGGGACAGGCCTATTTTTAATTGCACTATCTACACAATACCATCTTCACACACACAGGTGTAGCGGGCTGGACCGGAGAGCCTACTGCCTACCCCCGCGATTGGCCCGCTGGCTGCTGGGGCTTGGCGGCTCGCTCGGGGTGCCCTGGGCTGCAGGATATTTTGGTCTGGTCTGCCTGGCCTTCCTGGGGGTCCCGCTGGAACCAGCTGACGCCGGGGCTTGCCCTGGTGTCATGGTTGGCGCTACCTCCCTGGATCTGTCCTGGGTCGCGGGCGCCAACGTGCCCTTGGGGGGGCGTTCACCGGCCTCCAGGCAGTGGGGTCCGCGCTGCTGGTGGCCTGAAGTCTACGGTGGTGGCTTGGGGTTGTTGCGCTGTGGTGGCTGCTGCGGGGACCGGGCTGTGTGTTGGGAGGGGACCTGATCCTGCTCGTGGGTACGGGGGCCGGGGTGGCGTGTGGGGATGGGGAGCATGCTCCTCGGGGTGGGGCCTGCTGGGGGGGCGGTGCTCTTTCGGGCGTTTGGGTGTCTGCTGCCACTGGTCCTATGCTCTGCCGCATCGCTGTCCCTGTCTTTGCCCATCCCCAGTCTTGCCTTAGGGCTCGTCGGGGATGGTTCTCCGGTACGTGGGCGGAGCGCTGCTGGTTCTGGGGGCGGGGGGGGGCTGGCCCTCCCGGTGGATGGTGGGGTCCTTCGGGGGCCTTGCGCTGGTCTTAACTCCTCGGCTCTGGTGCGTGGCCTCCCCGTGACTTGGAGCTATGGCTCTCCCTCACGGGGGTGAGCTGCCCGGTGGATGTCGGCCGGCGCAGTGGAGCGCCTCACCACTCGCCTGCTCGCCCCCTCCGCTTGCTCATGTGCGGGCCTCCTCCCCTCGCCCGCTCCTTGGCTGCCACACTGCAGTAGCCCTGATGCCGTGGTCGAGGGGAGTCTGGGGGTGCTATGCCTTGGCGGTCCGTACCTCCCTGGGCTCGGGGCCTGGTTGTGGGTCTGGGACCCCTGGGTCCCCCACCCTGTGATGCCCCGGACGCCCCACCCGGGGACGTCCACAGCATGTGTGTGTACTGAGTGGATGGGGTGTGCATGTGTCTGAGTTTATTTTATGTATTTATTGTTTTAAATACTTAGATAATTAATGATTAGTTTTATTATAATTATATATATATGTATATATATATGTATATGTGTGGATGTGTATGTGGGTATATGGCCATGTAGATATACGGGGGGGGGGGGGCTCTGCGGGGGTCTGGCGTAGGGTGTTCCATCTCAACCGCCCGGTCCTCCATGGGGCAGTGTGCCCGGGCCTCTTCTGTCCTGGCCGGGGCGGTCCTATGTCGGTGGTCGGGCCTGGGGTTACCTGGGTCGGGCCGGGTTCTGCTTCCTGGGGGTGTGTGGGGGGTGGGAGGCGGTGCCTCCGGACGTGGACGGGCTCCCTTCCGGCCGGCAGGGGCGCCCCTGTGCCCACGGGTGTGTGGCCTTCGATGCCCTTCTGCCCTAGTAGGGTATGGTCTCCCGCTGGTCTCGGGGGTGCGGCTCTCCTCCGGCCTGCTGGCGCCCTGTTGCCGGTTGGGATTGCTCCTCCATGGCCTCTTGCTGGTCTCTTCGGGGAGTTGCTTCGGGGGCGGGTCTTGGGGAGTCGGCCCTGGCTTTGCCCACACCCACGGGGCCGGAGGATCTCTGGCGGTGGGGGCTTGACCTGGCTGCGCGGGGCGGGGTTTGCTGGGTGGTAGAAGGCAGTCTCTCTCCTTTTGTCATTCTCAGTGACAATTACACATTCACACACTCGCATTCACATACACAACACACCTCCATATGGGCACTCACAGCACATGGGTGCTTCTCTATACAATCTACTCTCTTATCCCTGATGTTTATATAGTATTGGTATGCTATTATTACAGTAATAATGATGTCAAGCAATGAGATTTTAATTACTGTAACTGTATGGTTGCAATTGTGTTTACTATCATGGGTCATGTCCTCATTGTTACTATTGCTATTGGTAAGTTGGACTGTTTCATTCCACTGATATCATCTCCAGTGTGACCCTTAGCCATCATTGACATTTAACTGTTCTGTTTGTCACTGTTGTTGTTTTGGGAATTCTTGTTGCTGCTGTTTTTGTCTCTCCCTCTACTGCCCCCCCCCCCCCCCCCCCCCCGACCCCACCTTTCTCTTCTCTCTTCTTCTTTTCTGTTCTTCTTCTTGCTCCGGTCCGGTCGTCCCAAATGGCATAACAAAGACATCAAATAACGGCAAATAAAATTTCATGGTACAGGGAAGTTGTAGCCAACACCTTTCCTGACACAGAGCAAATCTGTCTAGCATGTAAGGGCATTTAGATCAACAATACTATCTGCCCCAATGGCTGGACGGGACAAAAAAAAAAAAAAAAAAAAAAAAAAAAAAAAAAAAAAAAAAAAACATTAGTCAGTCCGGAGCCCTGACCAGCCAAACCACAAAAAATAAATTGTGAGTAATACTCCACAAATGTGATTTTGATAGACATGATTGTAGCATGTACACCGCCTTATTAAAGTAGCTTCAGGTACTAAACGGGTAATTGCAAGATCTGGGCTGGAATCAGAAAATCTAAATTTCAGCTCTGGGAGTGAGAGTAAAGAGGCAAAACACACAAATGAAGCTGTGGCGGTACCGTATATTATAATGTGCAACAAACATAGAACAATATTTCAACAACATTTAAATAGGAATGGTCATTCACAACATTAATTTACAATAACAATTCTAGTGAGATAAAATACAAAGCAGTGCATTCGTTAGATATACAAAAGAAAGCTGGGGACTAAAGAGTCCCAAGGCATACTACAATAGTTCAATTGCCCAGCAATTGAGTGTCCAGAGGGTCAAGGAAGGGACTTGAGTTTATATGGAAGGCCAGTGAGCATTGAGCAACAAGAGGCACGGCTGCAAAGCCTCCTAGCGGCTTGAATCCGGGCTTCAATCAGGCCGTTTGCCTTAGTGCAGAGTTCCTAGCTCGCCATCTAAACCTGGTCTATATAAAATAGGACCAGTATAAATCAATCAATGTGCACACACAAAATAATTTAATCATATATATATATCTATATCTATATATATATATATATATATATATATATATATATATGAACGTCGTATCATAACTTCAGTATCGTACATATATGTTATCACTTAAATAATTTGCCATATATTATTCATTATAATAATTATTATATTATAATAATCAAAAGTAGTTTGTTAATCTTGCAATCAACAACAGTGTATGGCAGACAAAGTTTAGCAGCAATCAAAACTTAAAGTGCATGGAGTGTATCAGTAAAATGGTACCAACTATTGCACAAAAATGGCTTAGACCACAATAAGTTTCTTTATAATTCCATGGAACATGAGAGAGAACAGGCTGATATCAAACGCTAACTAGTAAAACGCTAATGCAGTTAGCAACGAGATGCAAACACTCATCATTTTCCATGCGTGTCCCTCACGGCTACCGATGTGTAATCCCTTCCGGATTATATAAAACACTGATTGGTGCCGCACCGTCATGTGATAATAATAATAATAATAATAGAAATATAACAACAACCATAATAAACTTGGTTTTCTATCTGGGTTACATGATGATAAACCTCAAATGAATATAACAATAATCTCTCAAATAAATGCCTGGTGGTATCTCCAGTTTTGTAATTGATCCGCCTATGATTTTCACTGCAGTTTTACCACTGGAACATGCAGTTGTCATACTGTTAGTACTCCTTTTAACCAAACCTAAGTGCCAACATGTGTGAATGAAACCAAGAATCCATCGCGTACCTGTAGCTGTACACCTCAGAGTAGTTGTCCGTCTGGCCACTGCGTAGCGTAACATACTCCTTGGGTAAGTTGGTCTCCATTTCTGTGCAATATATCTGAGCAGGAAGACAAAATGAAGGACAATGGATAAGCACACTTGAAGAAAGTGACTCACAAATAGGGTGGGCATGGAGCATTGACAGGAAACGGGACTAACATTCTGATTATCCTGGAATTGTTCATGTTTTAAAATTTTGCAATTTTTGGGAAATGAGCACATGGAGCAATGGAGCAAGTGATTTCGGATATTAATCATCGGTGGCCGATATTGGACATCTCTAGCTGTGTAGTTTCTCAAAAGACAAAGCCACCCGATGATAACACGACCTTCAGCCAGAAAGTTCAATGGTTTGATTTTTAAATACTGGTTGAAAATAGCCCTGTGAGAAATTCATTATAAAATCATTCATAAAAAGTCCAATCCTTTAAAAAAACAAAATCACAGAGACATTCAGACATGTCATCCAAGAACTTTGGTTGGCACCCTCATTTAAAACATAAAAACCTTTATGACCCCACCTCTGAAAAGAATGGAGAATCACTAGGAATCGGAATCAAAACAAGGAATCGATGTCCAACTCTAACAAAGGATGTCTGACACACACCTGGAGGGTGCGGGACCTGACTTTGAGGTAATACTCTCCATCCATCCTCATGCCCTGATGCATCTGGATTTCACGGCAGGAAGTGAAGGATTGGCCTTGGAGGAAACAACAGAAGAGTGGTGGGCGGGTGGCTTGTTAGTGGTTTTTTTTTGCTTTTATCTGAACAAGGCATCAAACTAACCCTCATTCAACATAATGTAGATGACAAGTGTATAATAAATATATAGCATTTGTACTGGTTCATTCCTGTTTCCTACAATAAATGGTGTTTATTATGCAAGAAGAGGTCACATGAGTCGAGCCACGGCCTGACATTAAAATGCTTCTTTTTAACATGACTAAAATACATTTTTCCTTAAAAGGAGAGCTGTTAGAGTAAATGTTTCATGGTATTTCTTCTCTGCCCAGAGTCCCTCAGTGGCCATATCGTACCGATTAGCATTAATACTTGACCGTGGTACTGGCTACCGTCCGAGCATAGCGGTTTAATACTTGACAGAGGCTTGGCGACTGTTGCAGGGCTTGCAAATTCACAATGAAGACAGCTTTGACGTATGTATGCTCCTGAGGCATTTTGACAGGCAGAGTTTGTAGAAAAAGTGCATCTTTCCAAGAGGTAATCATTTCAAGAGGCTTTTAGGGTAGAATGTGTTCCGGATAATGTGTTAAAAGCAAGAGGAAAAAAACCTCTCTGTAAACACAATCAGATACGGTGGTGGCCAACATACACACACAGTCAATTTGATATCATGAGGGTTCGGGTTCGGGTTAGGGCATGGAGGACACTTACATTCTCTGTCCTGACACGCAGCTTGAGACTCTGGTCTTTCCAAGGGACGGCAATGCTTGGACACTTGTCCTTTGGAAGTCACACACTCCACACTGCGCTCCAATACTCCTGCCCCGCAGGTTTGAGAGCACTGGGATAAAAACAGAAGTGCGTGTAGACGTTTGTCATGTTTGATTGGCAGGTGGAGAGCAGGGGAACAAGAGGCTGGGAGTACTTTCAATGGTAGTGTAGACCTGCCAATATGTACACATTTTTTGTACTTAACATGCACTTTGATGCTTGTATGCTTGCAGTTTTTGAAAAATTAATAAATCATCACTGTTTGACTACTGCCTGTTTCTATTTAAAAATATGCACATTTAAGATAATTGTATGTATTTTTTTTGTCAAAATTAACAATTTTCAAGCATAAAAATGGCAAAACATCAGATGTTCACTAAGGTTGTGGAAAATAATCAATATTAATCGATACATCGATGCTCATGCGCGCTCCATGGGTGCGGGGAAAGCCAGGGCGACTCCCCAAAGCATAGCCAGCCACAACCCTGAGACCGGCGGGAGACCATACCCCACTCGGGCAGAAGGGCATCGAGGGCCACACACCTGCGGCACAAGCAGGGAAGGGAGCCCGCCCACGGCCGGAGGCGCCGTCCCCCACACCCACAGGAAGCGGAACCCGGCCCGCCCCAGGTAACCTCAGGTCCGACCACCGACACAGGACCGCCCCGGCCGGGAGAGAAGAGGCCCGGACCCACTACCCCATGGAGGACCAGGCGGCAGAGATGGGACACTCCCGCAGAGCCCATCCCCCGTATATCTATATAGCCACACACACACACACACACACACACAGGTGGGGCTCACCTTACTCCAAGGTCCAACTTTCCAATAGGATGCTTGCGGACATTCCTTGAGGAGGCAGGGTCTGCTGCTGGGAGGGCGGGGTTCCGGGCAGTGGGTGGCGGCGGTGGGTGACTGGGCGGAGTAAAGAGGCTGAGCCTGGGAGGAGAGCATCGTGGAGCAGGAGACGACACGCTGCTGGTAGCCCATGCCACAGTTTGCGGAGCACTGATTGACAAAAGGGTTTACTGTTAGCACAGCAATTCTGAATCTGGCCAACCTGAACTTGAGTGACTTGATATTTTTAAGTCTGAACATTAGCAGTGGCTAACTGGTGACTCTACTTTACGTTGCACTTGCACATGACACTTTTCATTTTGCAGATTCACTCTCTGAAGATTTTTCAAAAATACCTGTATGAATGGATCATGCTCTTTCATGGTTGCATATGGACAATAATTCATTAAAGTATGAATTTATTTGATTGACAAATTTGATGTATTTGTTTGCCTATATCAGTGGTTCCCAAACTTTTTGTTCGCTTTCAGAGGACACATTCAAAGGCAACGTGATATGTCGTATTCCACACTGCTTACTTGGTGGCAGTAATGTTACTGTGATGTTGGGTGAGGCACACAAGCATCATACTTGATGGCCGGAGCAACAGTCTTTTATTGCAGGTTTGAACAGGCAGAATAATCCCACAACCCAAGCTGTGCCAAGCTAAAAGTCAACTAACGCTCAAATGTCACTTCCTGTCGTATGTCAATTCAGCTCCCCGAGCACCGGAACACAGTTACAGCAACACACAAAAGCACAAGTCTTATTTATCTCGTATATGTCTTACTTTCTCTTATTTGGTCTACTATATTGGGTAGTTGGAGTGTAAAGGACTATGACTATGGAGTGTTATGGTGTCGGGTCTGGAACCAATTAACCACATGTCTGTCATTCATCATTCAGTTAAAAACATCCCTGTTTTATTCTTTTTATGCAAGAACTTTACCAGTGGTTATCTTATTTTTACACTTGTGCGACAGTAATGTCAGTTCCTAAAAATACCGCTATGGTCGCTGATGGCCTCAGTTTGACGCTAGAACAGATTATTTCAGCTCCTATTTATTTCTATGGGAACAATCACTTGTCAGCACAAAACAATTATTCTATGTCTCTGCCAGTGTCATTACCTTTGTAAAGGTAGAATTTTCTCCACAACTGTGTAGTACACGTCATAAGACGGGGTTCTAACCTGGGACCATTCCCCTGTGGCCCACACATAGTGGCATGGCGCTCCGTTACAAGGCTGATGCGACGGCGGTCGGAGTGATGGCTCGCAGTAATCCGCCTGCACGGGTGTCATCCCGTAGTCTGTGCAGTCCACCAGCCTGGTCCTCATGCCGGGGCCACAGGTGGCGTTACACTGGAAGCAACAGGAAGCACATTAGGCTGAGAGTGGAGGCTGCCGGGGGGGGGGGGGGGGGTCAGTGTTGTACTTCCAGCAGTGCTGAGTGTGTGGAGGAGCTTGAAGACTGCCTGCACTTTTCAAGGATGCAACATGTGGTACTATAAAAGTTACTGCACCACCAGTGATGATTTAAAGGGCTGTTTATGGACTATAAACATGAATTCATAAAAATCATTAGTTTTCCACTTGTTTTAAACACACACTGGTTTGACACAGCTAGTGCAGGTTTGGTTGGCGGCCAAGGCCCAGTTGCTGCAAAATAAAAATTTTGAGGCAACATAGGCAGGATTGTGCAAAGTATCTTCTATGCCTGAGCGTGAAGGACAGACAGAGGACAGAGGGGACATGAAAAGGTCTGCATTGGTGATGCAAAACAGAATAACATGATATCCGGACTGATGTTTATCAGCAAAACCATCATGAGTTGGTTGAGGAGAGCGCCTTCATGTTGCCTTCTTTAATGATGCAGAGAAAGTGGCAATAAAACCATAATGACATGCTAGAAGATCCGTACATCTGCCTGAGCACAGTGGGGGTGATGAACAAGGATGTTGCTTGAAGTTACAAAGGAAGAGATTGAGGCAATAAAAAATGCATTCTTGTACAACGCTACAGATAATGCGTTTGGCTGTAAATGACTTTTAGCCAATTTGAAGCCTGAAGTAAGTCATGTCCAAAAAAGAAAACCAGAAGAGCACACAGATGGCCACGAAGAACGAAACAGTCCTAAACTTAACATCATGCCAAACTTACAAACTTGTTTGCGTATTTCTGAATGAACAAACTAAGAAACTAAGTACTAAGCAAGTTACGGATGGAAGTTAAGAATGAACACACCAATATGTAACATATGACCTAGTCAATGAAGAAACCAAAATACAACAAGGCGACGTTCATACTGCAGGGGAGGATGCAGAATTCAGACTTTTTGTTTCAATTCAATTTTTTATGTGGTCATTCACATTTCCACACAAATGTGAAATGTTAATATGAACGTAAAGCGTCTGAAAAGCAATATGCACTAGCATGACCTCGCTTGCATTTCCCTGTGTTTACGGAAGTAAACATTGCCGCAGTGTGAAGGCCAGTGATGTGCGATACCATTGATTTAATTTCTGAGCCGATACTGGGTAAAAATGTAGGCTGGTATCAGCGATGCCAATCTGATTCTCTGTGCAAATTCACCTACTGTGTTTGGTAAATTAGTAGTGTACAGTATTTCAAATCATAACAACGAATGTCAGACATCATGATGGCCACTGGGCCTCAAGACCTCCCTGTGCAACTGGCTGCTTGACTTCCTCACAGATAGAACCCAGTATGTCAGAGTGGGCAACAACACATCCAGTGTCATCTCCCTGAACACCGGCTCACCCCAGGGATGTGTTCTGAGCCCCCTGTTGTTTACCCTAATGACCCATGACTGTCGCCACAAGTACAGCAGCAACCATATCCTGAAGTACGCGGACGACACAACAGTTGTGGGCCTCATTCAGGACAACAACGAACTGGCTTACAGGGAGGAAGTGCGACACCTTGTGGATTGGTGCAAGGCGAACAACCTGATCCTGAATGTTGACAAAACAAAGGAGATCATCGTCGACTTCAGGAGATCCAGACCCAGCCACACTCCACTCAGCATCAACGACACAGCCGTAGAAGTTGTGAACACAACCAAGTACTTGGGGGTGCATATCACGGACAACCTCGGCTGGTCACTCCACACCTCCGCTCTGGCGAAGAAGGCACAGCAGCGACTGCACTTCCTGCGGCGGATGAGAAGAGCCTCCCTCTCCCCTCCTATCCTTACCACCTTCTACAGAGGGACCATCGAGAGCCTGCTGACCAACTGCATCTCCGTCTGGTCTGGGAGCTGCAAGGCCTCGGACTGGACGTTACTGCAGAGAGTGGTGAGGACAGCGGAGAAGATCATCGGGACCCAGCTCCCCCCCATTAAGGACATAGCAAACAGCCGGTGTGTATCTAGAGCCCATCGGATCTGCTCTGACCCCACACACCCCCAGCATGGACTGTTCTCTCGCCTGGCATCGGGGAGAAGGCTCTGCAGCATCCGCTGTAGGACGACCAGGTTCAGAGACAGCTACTTCCCCCTGGCCATCAGACTGCTGAATGCCAAATAAGCCCCTCTACCTTTAATTACATTATTATTATTTATTTAAATTATTTAAATTATTTGGGCAATTTACTGTTCACGCTGCACTTTACTTTACATTATGTTGTTCATATTTGGTGTCTATTCTATCTATCTATTCTCCACATTATTATTATTATTATTATTATTATTATTTATTATTACTTATCTTCTTTTGTGTCTGTTATTATATGGGAGCCAGGCAACGACATTTTGTTGGCAATTTCACTACTGTGTTTTTGTGCAATGACAATAAAGGGAGTCTATCTATCTATGATCATGATGTATTTGAAACCCTTAAGTATATTGAGGTAGTGGGGTGATTTGCCGTATAACCAAGCTAAGGAAAAGACACAATCATATTGCTGACGTATCAAAAGTATTACTATCTTGATTTCAGAATCGACTTTAGGGCATGAAGGAGCTGGTATATTTATTATATATATATATATATATATATATAATATATATATATATATATTTTTTTTTATTCTCAGTATCGATGAAATCATTACTAGTGTGCTGTCCTTTTTGTGCAACTGGACCCCCAATATTATATATTTATTTATTATATTAACCAAATGATTCAGTGTAGACAATTAAGAATAAAGAGGGTTAACATTTTTGGCAGTTAGGAGACAATTTGCCTGCTGATTCTGTACCACATGAGGATCATTTTTCTGAGCCAGTATTTTTCTTATTTTTGATGGCACCTCTGCAGTTTTTCAAAAGCAGCTGTTAAAAAATCTAATAAATAATAAATATATAATAAATAAATAAATAAATAATTTCTGCCTCATGTCCCTGGATGATATGTTGATTTTTTCCAGGAACATACACAATACATGTGTCTGGTCTAGCAGAGGAGAACAGTCTCTTTCTAAGTTCCACTCTTCTGTCTTGTTTCTTCCACATAGGAAGGGTTGGGAAGCATTCCTGAGGTTTCTGGGCTTTGCTCAATTTTACAGGCAGTTCATTTGTGACTACAGTTATTTGCACTCCAGAAGTGGAAAGTGCTTTTTCGTTACTCAAACAACTATTTAGCAGTGCTTTGGTTCTTATGCATACTAACCCTGCTCTCCAATTTTTCGTGCAAGTGATAGTATCCCAGTGGCCCCCGGTGAACCAGAAGCTTCAACCATCTGCATTCTTCTAACGTTGTTTCATAATAGCAGGAAGGAATTATGATAAGGGTAACCAGGAAGTGTTGGCTATCGTTCTTGCGCTGCAGGAGTGGAGGCACTGCCAGCACTCTTAACAATATCTGGCCAACATGTCTATCCAACAGCAGCAGGCCTACTTACGAACAAACTGACTTACAAACAAAAAACAAACCTACCAACTAACAAAGTAAGAACCTAACATACGGGCTAACAAACTACAAAACTCACGGACTAGCACCGTAACAAACAAACTGAGACCAAAACTAACAACCAACAACAGAATCTTGGCATAGGTGACAATGAAGAACTGAGCAATGCAGGGAATTAAGCATTCATACAGTGGAAATATGTCACATTTAAAGGGGAAGTGCACTTTTTTGGGGAATTTTGCCCATAATTCTGGTGTGAGAAAATGAGTCAATATGAGCCAGCTAACAACGGACGTAATGGGAAATACCTATTTTGACGCTAAAGCTCTCCCAAAAAAACACTCAAAGAAATGCTAACAGCGTTCCGTTTACATAACTGACTTGTATGTCAACCAAGCTCCAGCGATATTATGTAGCACCTAAACTATTTTCATCTGGTGAACTAACAAGACTCAAGACCTCAAGAAGATCCTGGAGAGCAGACATCGTAAGTGTTGTGTCACGCTCCACCTGAACTATGATTCGGTAGCTTGGGTGGTATTGTCATGTTCCTTTGTTTGTATTGCTTACTAATTCTGTTGTCCCTTTTAGATTTCTCCACTCCCACTTTGGGAGTGGTACAAACACAGGACGTGCCACAGCTGTTCCTTATTCCATTTCCCCCATTTATACCCACCTGTGGCGACTGGAGGGCACTCGGCTATTGTTCTGGTCTCCACGCCATATGCTCTCACTTCTGACCTTCCGGTTACATCGACGATCCCGGGTGCCCTCCAGTCGACGTGGACTACTCGTGCTGCACGCCCTGTGGCCCCCTCAATCCCTGTTGGTACTTTGATTTCCTGGTTCTTACCCGCGGCATCTTTTCTTTTCTTTTATATGCTGTTGGTGCTCCAGTGCTGTGGCCATGGTGTCAGACCTGCAGTCCCCCAGTCTCACATACTCAGGTCTGTTCGTCAGGTAGTCCGTGATCCACGCCACCAGGTGTGAACCTACTCCCATATTCTGCAGTTTGTCTCCTAGGAGCTGGGCTGGACAGTATTGAAGGCGCTGGAGAAATCCAGGAACGTTATTCTCACAGCACCACTTCCCCGTCCAGGTGAGCGAGGGATCGCTGTGTCAGGTAGAGGATAGCATCCTGTACTCCCGCCTTCTCCTGATACGCAAACTGCAGCGAGTTGAGGGCATGGCGGACCTGTGGCCTGATGATGCAGGATGTTTTCCACTGCTGGGGGACCCTCCTCTGCTCCAGGCTCAGGTTGAAGATGCGCTGTAGAGGGTCCCCTAGCTCCAGCGCGCAAGCCTTTAGCAGTCGTGGGGATACTCCATCTGGACCCGCTGCTTTGCTGGGGCGGAGCAGTACATCCCAGTTAGTGTTCGTGTTCTCGAAGCAGTCCCTCAGAGCCTGCTCTGCCTCAGGAGACCACTTCCTGAATGAGTGTGTTGTTGTGGGTAGCCTCCTCACTCTTGGTTTGTGGTGAGGCTGAAGTAGACTCAGGTTGTGATCGGCGGTGTACGCATCCTCGACGTTTGCATCCAACAGGTCAATAGTTGTATTTCCCTGGTTTTACAATCCACATCCTGGGTGACAGCAGGTAGTGTTGTGTCCTGAGTAACGTGATTGAAGTCCCCGGAGAACACAAGAGCTTCAGGGTGCTGTTTGTAGCTTAGCAATGGCGGCGTGGATGACGTCACATGCTACTTCCTCGACGGCTCACGCCGGGATGTAAACGATGACAACAACGGCGTGTCCAAACTCTCTGGCCAGGTAATAGGGACGCAAGCTTACTGCCAAGAGTTCAATGTCCCTGCAGCATATGGAGGTCTTAAGGTTTACATGTCCCTGGTTACACCACCTTATGTTCACGTACATTGCAAGTCCTCCTCCTTTCCGCTTCCCACAGGCTTTTGTGTCTCTGTCCGCCCTGACTGTGCTGAAGCTGGGTAGTTTCGCGTTAGCATCTGGGACGCGCGATGTGAGCCACGATTCAGAAAAGCACAACAAACTGCACTCCCTGTAGGTCTTTACATTCTTTACCAGCACAGCCAGCATGGAAGGGACGGTTTAAATCGCCACTTTTTTGCTAGCTGCTTAGCCTTTAGCTTAGCGCTGTTATCATCGGTGTACATGTTAATGCATGATCACAGCATGTAAATTAAATTATGCAATATTGTGAAGAGGTTTTTTTTTCTTACATGCCTTCATAGTCGATAGGTGTATCCCAATGACATCATTGTAAGCTAGCTCATATTAACTTGTGACTTCTCGTTTTATAATGCACAGAAAAGGGAAAGAAATACAGTATGTGTATTTTTTTTAAATTCCCAAAAAGTGCAGTTTCCCCTGAAATACAAAGAGGTAGCTACAACACATTTGAGAACATAAAAAGCAGCAAAAGAACTCACTTCCTTCCACGGAGCAGCTATCCAACTGTAACGGGTGCATTCTGTAGTTTGGCACCGCTGGACATCAGGGGGTCGTGATGAAGTGTCACATAGATCTTCTCTGACTTTTCCGCTCCCTTTCAGCCTGCAGTAGATGTCTCGGCTCTGGAGTCCAACTCCACATGTAACCGAGCACTGGTGGTGGGGACACACACACACGGACACACGCACACACACAGACACACAACAAGGCTCCGTGTTAGGAGTGTAGGAATAATGTTTAGACGTCAGTCAGTGAGTCAGACAGGATGTCATTGGCTTTCCTGCTACCAGACTTCCACAAATACATGGAGAGACTACAGTTCTGAGGTTGAACCCTGTGTCCTTGATAGTCTGTAAGATGCATAGTGAGGAACCACTACGACCTCACTCAGATGATTTGCGTTTGTACTCAAAGAACCGAGCCAGAATAAGGAAAACAATTTCAAACAGTATATATTCATGCATATTTATAGTTACAATACATGGTTCCTTGCCCTGGAAAAGCTAACAAAATCATAAGCGTGACACTGCTTGAAACATCATGCCACGACACTTGGGAAGTGTGCAGTCGTGCTTGCGAGAAACCCAATAACACCATCATGATGTGGCTCAAAGGATGCAGTTGATGCATACATTTTTCAAAAGGTGTCAATGCATGGACGTGAAGATATCCAGATTTCATTGGTTGCTGGTGGTTTGTAGACAAAGGATGATTGCTTCCAGAAATCACAATGAGAAGAAAAAGAGTGGATGGAGTTGATGGTTCTCTAGGAATTTTTTTCTCTTGTTTACCACAGGCAATACTAGGTTAGCAAAATAACCCGCAACAAGTGAAATCAGCAAAGTAGCCAACCCCCCCCCCCAAAAAAGGTTTCATGACCACTTTTCCACTACCAATGTTGTGCCACGATTCGTAAACGCTGCACCCTCACGTCTGGCTTCTGAGCTCCACGGCACCAGCGGTGCAAAGTGTGTGCAACAATGAGTGCTCCTCCTCGGGCACCAGTGGGGCCTACTCTGAGTTCAGGCAAGCTAAGTCAGGGGTCTCCAGCCAGGAGCTCATGAGCTTCCAGTAGCTCCTAAACACTTTTCCATGAGCTCTTTATTCATTTATTAACTCCTACACCCACTAATTAATAGCTGTGTTTGAATTTGGGATCTGCATCCTAAAAGTGTGTATTTGTAGACTGCATTCTGTGTGTTAACTTTTATGAATGTAAAACTTAAAACTTGTGTTGGTGCTAATCATTGTTGTAGAAATGAAGGAAATAGCCAAAACGTAATAACTAAATAAATTAGCTATGAATATTACTACTGTTTAACAGGGCTCAAGCTACAAAATCTAGCGCTTCCATTTCTCTGTGTATTTTTCTCACCTTTGCTTCACAAATTATTGTTTGACCATTGAGCATTTTTTTCTGGATTCAAAACACTTTACTAGTACACAAATGTGTCTATTCAATAATGTTTCATTGTGGTGCACAACTTATAAATATCACTGCTTACTACGACTACCATGTGTAAGGTAGTATGGCTTGCCAACATACATCTACACTATTTTTCACACATTCCTCCAAATACAATGCGTCAGTACTATTATCTGATGAATTATCAGCATATATTGATGCTAAATATATTAAACACTGATGAATTAGATGATTAATTATCATTATGGCAGTCTTTTCATTTGACATGGGGCAAGTTGGGGCAAGTAGTTCTCACCTTAAGGATTCCCCATGGGCAAGTCATTGTTGTTTTTAATGTAGAGCCCTGGTTTAATATATCAGGTTGAGCTGTGAGCTGGAGATACATTTGTAAAAAGATCAAATTTCTTATCTCTCCTGTAACACCTAATTTAAAAAACTAATAATTTTGTTACTTTACTGTCGCCATTGAAGGCAGATATTCTGTCAGGATGTCAGGGTAAACATGAGAACACGTGACAAAACCAGGAAGTGTGAGGAAGGCTGGACCGTCTGAATTTACCCGGCTGATTCGTGGCTGGAGCAGGAGTGACATTCACTACGGTATGAATAAAACTTAAAAGTCAATATTGTATATGCAAACATTTTGCATTGGACCTGAACAATGCCAACAATGAAATGACATCATCTTCCCTATTTTTGCTTCTGGCTCCCTCTGTCGGACAAAATTGCATTGCAGTCATTTTCTATGCTCTCCTCCAATGAAATGTTTTTTCTCAAATGCATCATAAGAACACTTAAAAATGTTTTTTTTTTTTTTTGACTAAAGAATTCAGGCAACTAAAAGAGGCTTTCAGTTTAAGTGCTCTCAGCAAGCCCTTAAATTTAGATTTTTGCAATGTTTTTGGTTAATGTTCTGCTGGTTGTTGAAAAATATGGAATTATTTATTGGAATAAATAAGTCATAATAATTATTTGTCATGATGAAAAAAATGCAGTTGCAGCAGCAGTACAACACCAGATTCCTATAATATTTTGACGTTATTCCCTTAATATACACTGTATACATTTCCCAACCTCCATCCATCCATTTTCCTCCGCTTATCCGGGTAGGGGTCGCGGGGGCAGCAGTCTCAGTAGGGAAGCCCAGACTTCCTGGTCCGCGGCCACCTCCTCCTACTGTCAACAGTGTGGACCGGGCACTGCTTCCCTTTTCTGAGGCGCCAGACGGCTTTCCAGAACCTCTTCGAGGCCAACCGAAAGTCATGCTCCATGGCCTCACCGAATTCCTCCCACACCCGACAACCGCTGAAGCCACGTGCCGTTTGGCCTGACGGTACCTGTCAGCTTCTTCCGGAGTCCCACAAGCCATCAATGCTCGATAGGACTCCTTCTTCAGCTTGACGGCAGCCCTGACCTCTGATGTCCACCATTGGGGTCAGGGGTCTGCCGCCATGAGTGGCGCCGACCACCTTTCAGCTGCAGCTCCAGCCAACTGCCTCAGCAATGGCGGCACGGAATGTGGCCCATTCTGACTCACTATCCCGGTCCTCCCCCTGGGATGCAGGTGGAGTTCTGCGGCGGTAAGAGTTGAAGAGTCGACAAACGGGAGACTTTGTCAGACATTCCCAGCACACCCTAACTACTCGTTTGGGTCTCCCAGGTCTGTCCAGCATCCTCCCCCACCATCTAATCCAACTCATCACCAGGTGGTGATCAGTTGACAGCTCAGCCCCTCCCTTCACCCGTGTGTCCAGAACATGCGGATGAAGGTCTGATGATACGACTACAAAGTCGATCATAGACCTGCGGCCTAGGGTGTCCTGGTGCCAAGTACACTTATGGACATCCCTATGTTAAAAACATTCTCGTCTTTGTTGTCATCATAAAGGTCTTCTGGATCACTCCATCTTATTCCCCTCCATGAATCACCACCTTATCGTGGTGGAGGGGTTTGAGTGCCCGAGTGATCCGAGGAGCTATGTTGTCTGGGGCTATATGCCCCTGGTAGGGTCTCCCAAGGCAAACAGGTCCAAGGTGACGGGACAGACCAAGAGTAATTTCCCAACCACATTTTCAAGAAATGAAAACCCCCCATTTTGGTGCTATTTTCAAATGTTCAAAATATTTGAACTTTCCTCTTTCCTTGTCCCGTAATATTTAAACTTTTGATCAATATTGCAGTGCCATTAAAAGTTGCTACAGTAATTTGATATGCTTTGCTCTGGTTTGTCTGGTGAACAAATTCAGTTATGATATATTGTGTTTGAAATTAAAATAATTTTTCACTCCCTGATGTGAACCTCCAGTGACCTGCTAAGACTTTCCAAAGTAAAGTCTTAGTTAGATTAATTACAACTGGATGTAACGTAGTTGATTCATACCTTGCTCCACCTGTTGGCCTTCCAAGTTGGACACCCTCGGCCCCGACAAGTCTTCTGTGCCCGTGGCCGAGGAAGGTGACGGCAGTGCTGCTCCTCCAGTTTGCTTTGGTTCTTGTGGTCAACGCAGGTGATCTCCCGGTGTTTGGTGCCGCGGCCACAAGTCACCGAACACTACATGGGAAGGTAAATTAGGATCATTTAATGACTGAAGATGACACAAGGAGCATTCAATTATACAGTGCATCCGGAAAGTATTCACAGCGCTTCACTTTTTCTACATTTTGTCATGTTACAGCCTCATTCCAAACTGTATTAAATTAATCTCTTACCTCAAAATTCTACACAAAATACTCCATTATGACAATGTGAAAAAAGGTTTTTTTGACATGAAAGATCTCAAGGATGATCAGTGGAAAAAAGATGCACCTGAGCTCAATTTTGAGCTTCATGGCAAAGGCTGTGAATACTTATGTAAATGTGATTTCTTAGTTTTCTATTTTTAATCAATTCAAAAAAAGTCAAAAAAAACTTTTTCACATTGTCATAATGGAGTATTTTGTGTAGAATTTTGACGTAAGAGATTAATTTAATACAGTTTGGAATGAGGCTGTAACATGACAAAATGTGGAAAAAGTGAAGCGCTGTGAATACTTTCCGGATGCACTGTAACTCCAGCATCTGTTCAATGTTGAACTCTTTCAGACAGTTTGAGCTAACAAAACGTAGCACTTCTTCTTCGGTTTTAAGCCGGTTAGCATCCATTACTTGCACATAACTTAGCTGCAGCCACAGCCTTACCACAGCCATACGGAAACATTCACACCCCGAGTAGACCAGCCCTCATGTTCTATTAAACAACCGTGTGTCTTCAATAGTCAAACTAGTCACATCACATCCTTCCAAAAACCAGAACTTTCAACTTTCAATGTTGGCAGTTCCCTCTTGACCAACTGTGCTGGCAACCAAAGAAATGTGTCCTGGCCCTTCTATTGTTTATCTTTGTGACTGTGTGTACACTGTTAGTATACTGTATACTGTATATCAGGGATGCTCACACTTTTTCAGCATGCGAGCTACTTTGAAAATGACCGAGTCAAAATGATCTACCCACTACAAAAATGCAAAACATCTATTTATTTTCAAATGTATTGAGGATTATTTGTACGTACAATGTATGTTGATGTACCTTACATAACCAAATGAGCCAATATTGCAAAACACACATAATTAACTATTAACATTTTTTGTAATTACTCCACATTTCCCTTCTTTGGTACTGCGATGGTAGAATGGCATATGAGGCAAACGCACTTGGAAAAAGACATTGTGAAAAAAAAGTCCACCTCCCATTCCGTATGGAAGTGATATGTTTTTGCCTTTTTACTTGGTCCAGCTACTTCACTCATTTTAGTGACCATAAACTTTAGCGAGGGCTTAAAATCTGACGCAATTCGCCGACTAGCTTAGCACTTTGCATCGCTGTTTACGCATGAGCGGTGACCTAAAGGTCAAAATTCAGTTGTCATCTGACTGGTTGTCCTGTATGTCAATCAAGTAACGGGGATGGATGATAGGCTGACATCGTAAGTTCTGCTGCACTTAGAGACGTTGTTTGATTTGATTGGTCGCCCGAAGGGCAACATTCAGTTGTCATCTGAATGGCTGCCCTGTATATCAATCAAGTGACGGCATTGATGCGAGGATGATATTTTTTTAATGTCACGCCGCGATCGACAAGTACCATCTCCGCGATCGACCGGTAGATGGCGATCGACTTAATGAGCACCCCTGCTGTATACTATATAGAATACCTTATCTGACATCCGAGTGAAACACTGTGATGCTTTTTGTTGTCCTGTCCAGCCATTGGGGCAGATAGTATTATCGATGTAAATGCCCTTACCTGTAGACAGATTTGCTCTGCCAGAGAAAAATGTAAGATACACCTTGCCTGTCATATATAGATGATATAGTCATAATAATCTATATAACTGACTGATGTCTTTGAAAGGATACGGAAGATGTATTCTTGCGTCATTTTAACTCCACCCATTTTACTGCCACCAACACTATGTACAACAATGTCTACTGTGCATACTAGATGCTTTTACAGGATCTTTCCTCGGCTTCCTTATTGGAATAACCACCGCCTCTTTCCACTTTCACAGTCGACCCTCTTCCCAGACATTATCATCGAGTTCTAACAGTCTCTTGAAAGCTTCCCTGGAGTAGTTGGTTTGGGTCTGGGTGCTAATAGCACTCAGCATCTCTTCAAGTGTGTCATCCAAAGGGTGTCGAAAACTTCTGCATGTTGACTTTTGTGTTTTTCTTCTTTTTCATTTTACCTTCTTCGGACAGGTTTTCTGAGCTGTGCATCTTTGCTCTCTCCTGACCCTCTCGTTCTCCTGATCATTCCCAATATTTCTCCCACCAGCGTTGTTCTTTCCACGGAACTGCGTCTTTCTTTTTTTGCTTGCCTGATTGTTCTTCTGACTGCTGCTTGAGTCTTTTCATACAGAATTAAATTTGGTATGTTGTGAGTTCTTTTAACCAATCTGAATGCCTGCTCATTTGTTTTATAGCCTGCTGACACTCCTCTGTCCAACATGGTACAGACTTCTTCCTACTCTTGCCTTTACTCTTGGGTATAGATTTTTCTGCTGCTACAATGTTGTTTGTGTTACATATAAAATAAATCACTATCATTAAAACAGTTAATGGACCTTCCAGGACACTGGAAGGTCACTACGATTAATAATTCACCACACACTATGAGCAAAACTCTGAGACTGCTAGTATCGTCATCAATGAAGGGAAGAGGGAAAAAAAAAACGTGGTTGCCTGAGGCCTGCACACGATGCACAAAAGCCTGCATCCAAAGCCAACCGGCCAGAAGACAGACTCCCAAGATTTCTCTCCTTCTTTTAAATAGATACATTGACCCTGCTTCCTGTCTGCATTTCACGGCCAAGCGAGTGTACTCCAAACATCTCGGCTAAACAACCGAAATGGAACGCTCACGCTCAAGGAATGCTGGCCAGGCTATTTAAACTGTAAACAAACCAACGACTTAGCCAGGGGGCCTGCTGTCAACTGCAGAGGCAAGACGTATGGCGACGAGACCATCATCTGGTACCAATAATGAACTATGAAGAACTTCAGGAACGCAACCGTGAGAGTGGGAGGGGGAGAAAACCAGTTATAAACCAGACACTCTGATGAAAGCACTGGTTCAGAGATGGGGGATGACAGACAATGAACAATTAGGCTATGTTTTGCTTCATGGGCTTCAAATACGTAAAACACTGTAGAAATGCATATTTTCCATTTCACATGAAGGACATAATATGGCATTGTTCTCTTAATGATAACCCCACTTCTCAGAATAACAAACAAGACTGGAGTAACCACGGAAAAGCAGGACCCTAACGCTTGTTTTTTTCCCCCCAACAGCGTAGTTGACACTGCAGACACATGCTGTGCCACACATTGTAATTACCCAAACATTTTAAAGACAGGGCGGCGGCATCAAAGCCGGGTCCAGAGCGTGGTGGTTTCACATGCACGCCAAAATAGAAGATAACTCCCTCCACCGGCTCAGCTTTTTGAGAGGCTTGCGGTGGTGGGTGGGTGGGTGGGAGATGGGGTGTTGAGTTGAGGAGTCGGCCCCTCCTCTACATCATAAAAGAGGCAGGAAGAAAGAAAATTGTAGCTGCATGGGGACGCACGCTCCTCTGGCTGAACTTTATCTGGGGGAGGAAAAAAAAAAGTGCTCCTCCTTCGTTTCATATGTCAGTTCATCAAGAGAGCTGGCACAGCACCGCAGCGTTAGCGGACCACTGGACGACTACAACCTCGCAGACAAAGATGAGGACATATATATATTTATATAGCCGATTGAAGACAACAGGTAGGAGCACCCTTCTTTACTACCCAATACTGCGCTTGACTTATGCTCATGCTGCTCGTATTCTGAGAATTTTAGCATGGCTCGCATGGGAAACACGCTTGTGATGCTTTTGACCACCCATGTTGTCACAGAAATTAATTTCACATGGTTAGCCCAGTTAATCCGGACGAGGAGGAGGTGTAGAGGGGATTTCTGCAAGCATTACACTGGAATCTACTCATCCAATTTGCATACATGAACCAAGCCAAAGGAGAGGAAAAAGCTTTTGGACGTTTCAGGAAAGAAAAGCACAGACACGAGCAATACAGCTGCATGTAATGGAGCGAGAGGGAACAATCCAGCCATGAAGTAGCTCCAGAGCGACATTCCTCAGCGACAGTTTCACGATTGATTGCAGAGCAAATCACATAATTGAGTGCAAAACCACTTAATTTACAAACAGTGAACAGGTGTGGTGATTGTCAAGAGGCAAGCAAAAAAAGTTCTTATCAGAGCCGGCTGGCCCATGAGGCAATACTGTCATCATTCCGACATTGCGGACTCACTCTGTTGCATTTTTTAACAAATGATCAATTCATAAATTATCAATGTTTTGTGGTTGAATTCAACATATTAGTAAAAAAAAAAAAAAGGCTAAATTTTACAACAAATACAAACAACACTGGAGAAAAAGTACACCCAAACACCAACTTCTTATCTCTTATCAGAAATGACTGCTATTACTATACACGCAAACAATACATGGAAACTTTCACATCAGCAAAAAGAAAACATGTATTAATAAGTTGCATCTATAGAGTCTAGCATTTAAATATTTGAGGATCGGATCAAAGCAAAAATTCATTGACATTCGCCAAAAAGTAATATTTTTATGTGGAGATTTCAATATTAACCTTATGAATTCAAATAAGCAAAACAGAATAGATTACTTATCGATAATGTTTATAGACAGAGTTTATATCTCCAAATCACCCGACCAAGTAGAATTACAGATCATCACTAATTGATAACATATTCATGAATGACCTTGATAACAATACAACTAGTGGACTGCTATTTAATGATATTAGTGACCATCTTCCAGTGCATTCGATTTACAATGAAAACTATAAAAAGAGAAAGAGCGAAGATACAAGGATATTCAGAAGACTACAAGCAGATGAAAGTTTTGGAAAAACAAAGATAGGAGACATTATCCACAGAGAGAAGTATCGAATAATAATAAAAACAAAGGGAAATCATCCATGGATGACAAAATGATTGCAAAATTCCTGTAAGAACAAAAAACACTTTGTGTTGATTTATAATGCAAAAACTAAAGAAGCAGAAAAAACAGAATATATAAAAATACGTTTTGAGAGTTTGTAGGACGGAATATTACAGTCAATTACTAAACAAGTACAAAAACAACATTAGAGCAACATGGGGCATCTTAAATTGTATTATAAGGAATGGCGCTAAGAAAGCAGACCACTCTCATTTCATAGATGGAGATGCCAAAAGTAAGTAAAATCTAATGAATGCTTTGCGAATATTGGACGGGAATTTGAAAAAAAAATGCAATGGCTCGTAAGGGAATGCCACATTTGTTGACAATTCCTAAAGATGCCATCATCGGGCACAAGCAGTTGGAGTTCCTGATTCCCTACCAGCAAAAGAAATGCATTTTAATCTGTCAGCAGCATTTCACACTGGACTGTTATATGAACATGGGCCAGTATGCAGCTGGACTAGCCAACACTTGCTGAAGCCCTACGCCAGGGGTGGGCAAACTTTTTGACTCGCGGGCCGCATTGATATGACAAAATTTACGAGGGGGGGGGGGGGGCATACTATATATTTTACACGTAACAGTCCACCTGGTATTATTGTATCTGTAAAATTGTCATGCAATCTGCTATTATTATTTATTATTTTATATTTATATTTAAATATTTTAAAAATAATAAAATATTATAATAATTACAATAAAATTAAAATAACAATTATTATATTATTATTATGTAAAATGTGCAAATATAACAATAATATTATATATAATTAATATAATAATTAGCATTAATATAATATTATAATAATAATAATAGTTCTAATAATAATTATAATAATCTAATAATAATAATTATTATTATTATGTGCTTGTGTCCCTTTTTTCAGGAGCACTTTGTAAACAACAGACCATGTCAAAAAACGAAATTGATACAACCATCAAAAGGTTGGCTCAGGCCATGATGCCAGGTTGTATGTTGAGTTTAAATGAAATACTTTGGAAAGATTGGGCGGGCCGTATTCAAACACTTGGCGGGCCGGATGTGGCCCCCGGGCCGTAGTTTGCCCACCCCTGCCCTACGCCTTCCCAACGTTACTTGGTCGTGTGGAAGAGTCAGAAGGGCAAGTAGTAAGTAACAATTTATCAGCGTCCTAACTGTGTTTATTTTGTCTAAGTCCTGGAGCAAAAGCGCTTGTCTGTGTAGCATTATAGAGTGTGCATACAGGGAGCAGGGTTGCTAATAGTCATTTCCCACCACAATTAGTGGCTCTCCACTGGTAGTGCCGCAAAACAATTATACATTACCGATGCTGTAGAAAACACTAAAAGAGCCATTGAGAGAAGTAACCTCTTTTCTTGAGAAACTTGGGACTGTACAGTCTCTACTTCCGGATCGAATTTGGGATCCAACACATGTGGCTGTATGTTGCAAGCTAACAATTTAAAAAGATACATCGCCGTTTATTATCAACTCCTATAAAGTTGGGTTCGCAGCTAGCAGCACAAACCGGAAGTCCTTCTCAGCACTCGGGAGTGTGACCAACCACAGCGGAGGAGGCGTGCTGTGGGCGAATACATTCAAACAGGTCGTTTTCGCGGGGAATCACGAATAATACAGCTGAATGGGTGCAGATTCTGGAAGAACTAGAAAGCTTTCTGTGCTGGTTATCGTGTGTAGCTGCTCTACTTTCATACTGGCAACCCAGAAATTACCCTGTCGCAGGTAAGGGAATCGGACACATGCAAATTACGACCCTCAGCCAGTTAGCAGTGCTCAAAGTAAAGACGCTAACTTTTTGGTAAACGAATCTACTCCTATTACAAACTGAGGGTGGGGGCCAAAATGGGTGGTAAGTCCATTTTTTTGGACAATATTCCTGTAACATGTCACACAAATTCAACAAGTTTTTATTTATTTTTTTTTATTTTTATTTTTTAAAAAGAGCATTGATGTTTGCCTCTCAATCCGCTTTGCAATGTTAGTCTCGCCAGCTTTCATGAAATCAAATCATGTCATTTGTATTCGGATGGCTTTCAATCTGTGCATGTTTTTAAGAATACATGGACAATTTGTAATTCCAGTTATGGCAATTTTTTTGTATTTACCACAAATTGAGGCTCTGCAGCCTTTTGTTTCGATAATTTTGTATCAAAAGTATCAGTATTTCACATTTTGAATGAAAAATAATGCATTGACATCAGTGAAAGACATGGTACTTTTTTTGCATTGTTATTTTTTTTTTTTTTTTAGAATTAAACAATATTTTCAATGCAGAATGAGATGCTGTTGGAGGTTTTTCCAAACTGGGATTTGTAGCATTTTTAAGCCTTTTTAAAAATGATTTTCTACTTAATTTGCTTAAGAATGTTGTCTGCCGTGTGGAAGAAACAAACACAGTATGTCCTTTTTTACTCAGGTCGTGTTCAAATTGTGAGTGTCTGTCTGTTAATACTTAGGATCTCCACATAGACAAATATGGTATGACTTTCTTAGTTATGACATTTTACCCTCACCTTCCACATTCTACTATATTTAAGTGGCTCACAGTCCAAATTAAGCAAGAGGCGAACTAAGAGCACATCTGTATCTCATGTCTCTTGTCTCACCAGTATCAGCACGTCAAGAAACTTCAAGAGGAAACTCGACAAGGACGGACGATAAAGAATCACAGAACATGCGAGTCTGTGTGTTCCTTCTTTGTATGCTTACGTCCACAGGGAGAGTCAAAACAAAACACACGGAAAGAGCTGGTAAGAATGTCGTCAAGGGGAGGAAGGACAGGAATGTCAAGAGAAAGATAAAAGCAAATAGCGGGAAATTCTGACGTACTGTAGTTTTGCTTTACTGTGTCCTGTCCAACTAAACCTTGCATGGTCTGAGTATACGGTTTCTTCCACGCTATTTCCTTTTTAAGTCAATAGCACTCAGCAAAGACATACCAAGCAGACGTTCCGGACTAAACATTCCACAATGGGGCCTTTCTGTTGTCGCACACGTCCTGTGACGTTATTTATTTCAGTCATATTCCCCATGGCAGTCAAGTAAGAAAAAGTGCTCCAACTTTTAATGTCGGCCAACAACCTCAAAGAAGATCTGGAGCCAACGTTCTCCAAGAAGCTGACACAAGAGAAGAAGAATGCATGTTTGAACTATCGACTTATTTGGTCAAATGTTCTTTTATGTCATTGAACATCCAAGTTTGTTTGCCTTTGCCGCAGGTCTGAAAAATAGCGAGCATTTAGAAAGAAATATAACATCAAGACAAGCCTTTAATATCCATTTTACATCGTACATTTTATCTTACATTTCAATAGAGGGAAATTCTTTCTTTTGAATGAAGATACACAAAAATGGTAAAAATTCTTTCTTTTTTGAAAAAAAACCTTTTAATATTACATGATGAAAGTCCTCGTTTTAACATTTTTGTAATGCAGCTTATTGTCTCAAAAAGATAATGATAGAGCATTTTTGGAGGGTTTCTGGTAAATGATAAATGTTTGTTGAAAAATTGTCTTTTCATTAACTCTGACTTTTTGTAATAGTTTTGACTTTTTTGTCTTCAAATTATGACAATTTTAATTCAATAATTCTTATTGGAATATTATATCATTATATCATTTTTACTGTGAGCGTCCACTCTGGATGCAGAAACTGCTGAGAGCAGATATTCATGCGATAACTAGCCTTGTATAAAGGTAGGTGGGTAGGTAGGTAGGTAGGTAGATACAGTGAAGAAAATAAGTATTTGAACACCCTGCTATTTTGCTATTTCTCCCACTTAGAAATCATGGAGGGGTCTGAAATTTTCATCGTAGGTGCATGTCCACTGTGAGAGAGATAAACTAAAAAGAAAAATCCAGAAATCACAATGCATGATTTTTTAACAATTTATTTGTGTGATACAGCTGCAAATAAGTATTTGAACACCTGTGTATCATCTAGAATTCTGACCCTGAAAGACCTGTTAGTCTGCCCATTAGAAGTCCACCTGCACTCCATGTATCATGCTGAATCAGATGCACCTGTTTGAGGTCGTTAGCTGCATAAAGACACCTGTCCACCCCATACAATCAGTAAGACTTTAACTTGTAACATGGCGAAGACCAAAGAGCTGTCCAAAGACACCAGAGACAAAATTGTACACCTCCACAAGGCTGGAAAGGGCTACGGAGCAATTACCAAGCAGCTTGGTGAAAAAAGGTCCACTGTTGGAGCTATCATTAGAAAATGGAAGAAGCTAAACATGACGGTCAATCTCAATCGGAGTGGAGCCCCATGCAAGATATCACCTCGTGGGGTCTCAATGATTCTAAGAAAGGTGAGGAATCAGCCCAGAACTACACGACAGGACTTGGTCAATGACCTGAAAAGAGCTGGGACCACCGTTTCCAAGGTTACTGTAGGTAATACACTAAGACGTCATGATGTGAAATCATGCATGGCACGAAAGGTTCCCCTGCTTAAACCAGCACATGTCAAGGCCCGTCTTAAGTTTGCATATGACCATTTGGATGATACAGAGGAGTCATGGGAGAAAGTTTTATGGTCAGATGAGACCAAAATAGAACTTTTTGGTCATAATTCCAATAAGCGTGTTTGGAGGAAGAAGAATGAAGAGTACAATCCGAAGAACACCATCCCTACTGTGAAGCATGGGGGTGGTAGCATCATGCTTTGGGGGTGTTTTTCTGCACATGGGACAGGACGAGTGCACTGCATTAAAGAGAGGATGACTGGGGCCGTGTATTGTGAGATTTTGGGGAACAACCTCCTTCCCTCTGTCAGAGCATTGAAGATGGGTCGTGGCTGGGTCTTCCAACACGACAACGACCCGAAGCACACAGCCAGGAAAACCAAGGAGTGGCTCCGTAAGAAGCATATCAAGGTTCTAGCATGGCCCAGCCAGTCTCCAGACCTGAACCCAATCGAAAATCTTTGGAGGGAGCTCAAACTCCGTGTTTCTCAGCGACAGCCCAGAAACCTGACTGATCTAGAGAAGATCTGTGTGGAGGAGTGGGCCAAGATCCCTCCTGCAGTGTGTGCAAACCTGGTGAAAAACTACAGGAAACGTTTGACCTCTGTAATAGCAAACAAAGGCTACTGTACCAAATATTAACATTCATTTTCTCAGGTGTTCAAATACTTATTTGCAGCTGTATCACACAAATAAATTGTTAAAAAAAATCATGCATTGTGATTTCTGGATTTTTCTTTTTAGTTTATCTCTCTCACAGTGGACATGCACCTACGATGAAAATTTCAGACCCCTCCATGATTTCTAAGTGGGAGAAATAGCAAAATAGCAGGGTGTTCAAATACTTATTTTCTTCACTGTACATTCATCCCCACGGGGGAAATTTGCAAAGCAGCAGCACACTCCTGTCATATACTGTATGATCTTTGAATAGCTGCTTTATCTTTAAACACAGCAGAATGCTCCTCTCATATAGAGGATGATCATTGAGATGAGATTTCTGCCATTTGTCCTTAACAGCAGCATAGAGCTGCTGTGTACACAAATGTGTCCTGCCCCGTCTCTAACGTTTTTGTGGTCTGTCCTTAAAAGCAACAGAGGGCTCCTCTCACAGAGGATCTTTGACAAATTATTTTCCAGCAGACTATTCCTGTTGTATAGAGGATCTTTGACAGGCATTTTTCTGGTACGTTTTAAAGGGAAACTGCACTTTTTTTTAATTATTCACAATCCTTATGTGAAACAGGAACACATATTTCTTTTCCTTTTCTGTGCAGGGTCTTTTCATTTTTGCATCATTTCATGTACACACTCTGATCATGCATTAACACGTACACTGATGATAATATGTAATAGTTGCAGTATCTTGCCGTATTTTGATGATTATAAACATAAGTTAGCTGAAATAAACTTTTTTTAATGCACAGAAAAGGAAAAAAAAATATGTGTTCATGTTTCACATAAGGATTGGGAATGTTTCCAAATAAAGTCCCATTCCCCTTTTAAGGCAGCAGAGTGTTCCTGTCAAAGACAGAATCCTGGTGCTGGTCCACAAAGAAGCAGCTAAACACTTGCAGACCTTCACATGGCCTGTGACTTCAAAAATTCATCATCCATCATCCATTGAGCAGCACAAGACAATCATGTTTGAGAAGAAGTCCTGAGGCAAAAAGCTGAAGGATGGACAAGATCACGCATCATCTGCTTTGGGAGGCCGACATGGCTTTTACACAAAAAGTGCATCTTGTTGCTCTAAAAGCCCAATGCAACACCATCTCCAGGAATTCAAGCCACGACAAGACGCAAAGATGGGTAAGGAAACGTGAGGCTGCTGATGTCATGAGCATCTGACCCCAGATGACAACCTCGGCCTACCCTCAGGATCAGTCAGCTCCATGGGAAGCGGCTCCTCAGGAAACACTGTGGTTTTATTACCAGCACTAAATGACTCAAATTGATCTTTTCCCTGACAATTGATCTCATACAAGCAAGGAGACATGCTGGCGGCTTTGAAGGTACCATGAAATAAACACCAGCAGTTTTGGGTCTTTTCGTTTGACTTTGTAGCATAGATCAATGAAGCGCAAGCTTCTGTCACAATAGAACCCCATCATCGACAATACAGTACATATATACCATAGAGCAGGGGTGGGCAAATATTTGGACTCCTGGCCGCATTGAGTTAACAAAATTGTCCAGAACATATATTTAACACACACATACACACACACACACACACACACACTATTTTATGCTTATAATTTTTCTTGAATTATTTGTCTAATGTTATCTGTAGAAGTGTAATACTATCAGCTGTATGTTCTCATGTCAATTTTTTCAGGATCACTAAACATCAGACCACATCAAACTATGTTATTTAATTTTACAGTTGTGTTGTTTTTTTTTTTTTTTTTTTACTAAATAAGACTTGCAAGTCATGTTGCCAGTTTGTATGTTAAAAGTTGAAATAGCAACTGGCGGGCCGGATTCAAACGCTTGGTGGGCCGCATGCGGCCCCCGGGCCGTAGTTTGGCCACCCCTGCTGTAGAGTGTCTACAGTATACTTATGTAAATTGCCTTCCATGGGGGCCAGAAAATGTCTTTATAAAACTTCACCAAAATGATGATCACATTTACATTTATTATTGTAATACTGACAATGCAAAATATATATATTAGTCTAAAATATAAATGTATAAATATAAATAAAATATAAATATTCTATTATATATATTTTATTAGTCATTTATCATTGATCAATTTTCTGACCTATACATGTTAGAATGCTGTATTATCATGTTAATCTATGCCAAAGTTTCCGATCAGTCTACCCGAGTTCTTGAATGTGAGACCCCAGTGCATGCCCCCATCAGCCAATGTAATGAGTGACTGGTGTTCAACAGTCGGGGCGGGGACACGGTGACACAGACTGCTCGCCTTGACGTTGGCTGGCTGCCCCTCATAGCAACGGAGGAGGAGGTTCAACTTAGCTGCATCCGTAATTTGCTTTGTAAACATTTCACCTCAACTGGGTTTCAGATGCTGTTTTCAATTATCAGTAATGGCGGAGTTTGACCGGGAGATTATTCCCTTCCACTGCATTTACTTTCTATTTACTTCTATGGTTGGGCGTTCTCCTGTTGGCTCTGTTAGCATTAGCTCGCTAACGTTAAGGCTGTTGACAGTGAAACGTGCACATTGGCTATAAACGGTTAAGTAAGTAAGGCTAGGGAACTGGTGTTGAATTGTATGCACTTCTGGGTGGTATTTGGTACCTTTAAGTTAGTGGGGGGTCAAGTGTGGTGGGGGTCATGTTCACAATGTTATTTTTTTACTTTTTGGTTCAGCGATCGATGAGGTTATGGCTGAGCCTTTTGTGAGGTCTGCTATTTTGAGCAGGCTTTTACTCGTTTGAACCAATCTTGTGTTGAGAAGCCTGACTGCGCTTCTCATCACTAAAATCTGACCAGAACCGGACTCACAGGTCCCACTGGGGGAGATAGGTCACTGGACTGGACTCACGGGTCCCACTGGGGGAGATAGGTCACTGGACTGGACTCACGGGTCCCACTGGGGGAGATAGGTCACTTGACTGGACTTACGGGTCCCACTGGGGGAGATAGGTCAATGGACTGGACTCACGGGTCCCACTGGGGGAGATAGGTCACTGGACTGGACTCACGGGTCCCACTGGGGGAGATAGGTCACTTGACTGGACTTACGGGTTCCACTGGGAGAGATAGGTCAATGGACTGGACTCACGGGTCCAACTGGGGGAGATAGGTCACTTGACTGGACTCACAGATCCAACTGGGGGAGATAGGTCACTGGACTGGACTCACGGGTCCCACTGGGGGAGATAGGTCAATGGACTGGACTCACGGGTCCCACTGGGGGAGATAGGTCAATGGACTGGACTCACGGGTCCCACTGGGGGAGATAGGTCACTTGACTGGACTCACGGGTCCCGCTGGGCGAGATAGGTCACTGGACTGGACTCACGAGTCCCACTGGGGGAGATAGGTCACTGGACTGGACTCACGGGTCCCACTGGGGGAGATAGGTCACTTGACTGGACTTACGGGTCCCACTGGGGGAGATAGGTCAATGGACTGGACTCACGGGTCCAACTGGGGGAGATAGGTCACTGGACTGGACTCACGGGTCCCACTGGGCGAGATAGGTCACTGGACTGGACTCACGGGTCCAACTGGGGGAGATAGGTCACTTGACTGGACTCACGGGTCCAACTGGGGGAGATAGGTCACTGGACTGGACTCACGGGTCCAACTGGGGGAGATAGGTCACTTGACTGGACTCACAGGTCCAACTGGGGGAGATAGGTCACTGAACTGGACTCACGGGTCCCACTGGGCGAGATAGGTCACTGGACTGGACTCACGGGTCCAACTGGGGGAGATAGGTGTGTTTTGGATCACGATTCATGGTTCCATTGATCACAGTAAGTCTTCCAGGTCATGACGCAGCAAAACAGCCCAAGACCATCACACCACCACCACCAGATTTTACTCTTGGTTTGATGTTTTTCTTTTTTTGATGGAAATATGATGTTCTTTTTCTGAAAAGCGGCGTGACTTCAATTTCAGATGTAATGGGACACACATCTTCCACAAAAGTAAGTCCACAACAAAAAGTGCAGTTTTCCTTTAATGTTTTTTTTTAGTTCAGCAGTGGTTTTGATCTTTGCCATGCTGGCTGTTCATTCCCAGTGTCCTTCTTATGGAGGAGTCATGAACGCTGACCTTAACCGAGGCAAGTGAGGCCTGCAGTTCTTTGGATGTTGTTGTGGGGTCTTTTGTGACCTCTTGCATGAGTCGTTGCTGCACTGTTGGGCTCATTCTGGTTGGCTGGCCTCTACTGGAAAGGTTCACCACTGTTCCATGTTTTGGCCATTTGTGGATAGTGGCTCTCACTGTGGTTGGCTGAAATGGCTTTACAACCTTTTCCACACTGATAGATCTCAGGTAATCTCATTTAGGGGGCAATCACATTTTCACACACAGCCATGTAGGTTTGGATCAGATTTGTTTTTGTTTTTTTTAAACAATAAAAAGTTCATTTACAAACTGCATTGTGTTAGTTATGTTGTCATCAACTACTAATGAAATTAATTTGTTTGATTTGACACGTGGAAAGTGGTTAGTGTTGGCCACACAGTGAGATCATGAGGAAGACCTGGGTTTGAATCTCCTTTGGGCATCTCTGTATGGAGTTTGCATGTTGTACCTGTGCTTGTGTGGGTTTTCTCCAGGTTTCTTTCCACGTTCCAAAAACATGGATGTTAAGGTTTATTGGTGACTCTAAATTGTCCATAGGTATGAATGTGAGGTGTGCTGCCACCGCTCCAGCATGAACTCCGCCTCTCGCCCGAAGTCAGCTGGAATAGGCTCCAGCAAACCCCCGCCACCCTAATGAGGATCAGCGGCATATGGGCATGCGGCAAAGTGCAATAAAATAAACATGCAAAAAAAAAAAAAAACATCTGGAAAGGGGGCAAACTTTTGTCATAGAATAGTGATGTCATCTTTTTTAATTACATCATATTTATTTCAATAGGATTTTCTGACATTATGACTTGCATTATCATATTTTGGTTTTATTTTTATGCAACACATTTTGTCCCCCAAAGGTTATGCATGCACGTGTGCGCGCACACACACACACACACACACACACGCACACGCACACACACACACACACAGTATGTATACAGCATGTATTTGTGTGCGTTTGTGAAATCAGCACTTTTTCACTTACAATATTCACATAAAATATTATACCTGAACCTGAATCTCTGTGATAGTTCTGCTTTATTATGGTAAAATTCTGACTTTATTGTAATAAGATTGTGACTATTTCCTGTATTGGACTTACAGCTTCATTCTTGTAGTAAACCAATGGTAGCACCAGGTTCAAAACATTGCACTGTTTGTTGATTTTAAAAACAATTATTCAAGTGTTTTAAACAGAAATTAAAAGCTGCAAAACGCATTAGCAAATAAATATATATATAAAAAAAAAACATATGAACACATATGAAATGAAAATGAAGAAGAGGTATCTGTCTGCTGCTGTTACTCCTTCAAAATGATTTGCTACGATGAATGATTAGAAATGTAATTCCAACAATAAATCGGCTCGTTGACATGATATAAGCATTGTGGAGAGCAGGGGTGTCCAAAGGTTTGTCCAGCCAGGGCCACACAGTGAAAAATAAAATCATATTATTTTGTAAAACAACACATGTAATATGCTGAGAAGTTATATATATTTCTAGAAATATATGCATGTCAGCTTTGTCATCATTCACTCTTTGTACTTTGTTTTGCTTTTCCTTTTTAATGTCCAAATTTTCCAAATATTCCGTCTTAAATAATCTTCTCGTGCTATTTTGACTTTTTTACCCATATTTTTTTAAAATTAAAAATACTACTTTAGTTTGTTTTGTTTGTCTTGATGTTACGACAAAAAAATATTTTTTTTCTTTAATATTTGTTAAAACATAATTTTTTCCTCATATAATGCATTTATTCTCAGAAAATTATATATTTTCATATTTTGACTTAATTCTTGTAAAATGACAGTTGTTTTTGTATTGTTTGCTATTTCAACTTTCTCCTCGTCAATTGTTTTTAATAATTGACTTTGTTCACACAATATTCTATGCTTTTCCCTTCATATTTCAAAGTTATGTTACCAAAATTAGGTTATTTTCCCTCATAACATTCTCTTAAAAATACATATGATATGTGTTCTTGGATTTTTTTTGCATTTTTTTGCATTAGACTTTATTCTATTTTATTATTTTAAATTATTACTTATATCATTTTACTTATTATTATTCTGCCACAGGCCAAAAAACAAGAAAAAAGGCTGCACTTTGGACACCCTTATTTAATATTATTTCATTTTTATTTTTCCACAGGCATTATCAGTGAGCCCAATGACAAACTGCAACTATACAAATTCATATATTGAGAATTTATTGAGCATTTTATGGCTTAACAATAACTATTTTAAAATGCTTTTAGATTTTTTTTTGTTGTAAAAATCTGTGAAATGTGAATATTGTTTGTTAAATTGTAAAATGTGTTAAACTGTAGAAATATGAAATACAAATAGATGATAAACGGCATAGGAAATGGATGGATGAAATGAATGGAATGGATGAAAGCGTCCTGAGCGGCAGCATCGGCGGCAAACCTTAAATAATCTGTAAAATTGGCGACAACAACAAAAAAAGTCCTGTACAAAACGTTCCAAATTCAAAACACAAACACCTTTCTGCCAGCTGCTGAATTTCAAAGCCAGTCTTATAGTCTTATACACAAATATACACTTGCGTACTCATGATACAGAACAACACACACACACACACACATTGAGTCAAAAATAGGCCGTGTGTGCATGTGTGTTTTAAAAGTAGTTTTAAAGTGTGTGTGTGTGTGTTATAGCACCATGTGTAAACACACACACACACACACACACACACACACAGCGACGCAACAGCACCATCAAGGGGGTGAGATTTTGTTTTTTAAGTAAGCGCTATCATCGTACCGGCTTCCATGGTCTGCGGTGCCAGGAGCCGGAGCCTGGGCAGGGCTGGAGGTTACACTGTTCTGTGTCGGGAGGCTTGTTGAGGACGTCGCAGTTGTAGTCGCTGAGCCTCTCGCCGCTGGGCCTCTGACACACGACCAGACGAGTCCTCCTGCCGCCGCCGCAGCTCTGAGTGCACTGAGGGAATCCATCCCAAGAAAGTTGAGTGACACTACCCAAATGACACCATGTGTAAGACTGGCTTTTCATCTGAGTTTTCATAACGTGATGTGGAATCGAGTACCCAGACAGAGTGGCATATGCATTTCTGACTCAATGATTCGTTCGTTTGTTTATTGCGTGCAACTGCAAAACGACCCCCCGTGGGGCCAAAGAGCGTTGCCAGTGGCAGCAATTTGATTAAGAAGAGTGAGAAACACAACTGAAGGATGTTGAGAACATCCGGACCAACAATAGGTTCCATGTATTCCTCATTTACAATGGACATCAGAAGTACTACCATATCGTATCGTATACACCATTACAGTACATTTGCCATAGAAAGAAACTTGGATATACTTATGAAAAAATAAAAATACTCATTATTTTAGTCATAAAATTATGACATTTTCTTAATATATAATTATAGCCTGACTATTTTGTCACAATATTGTGGTGTTATTTGTATTCAGTAATATTTTTGTAAAATTACTCTTTTAAAATTGTAATAAAAAAAAATTACATCATATTTTAGGTAATATTTTGACTTTCTTTGTCATAACATTATGTTATTTTGTTAATGACATAAAATTTATTGTAATATTATGTCATTACTTTAAAAAATGACAGTATTTCTTGTAATAGGACTTTTTCTTACAAAAAATAATCACATTTTTGGTTTTATTCTTGTCGAACTGAGACTTCTTTCTTACAAAATTACTAATTAAACCTTTCTCATCTTGTAAAATTACTTATTTTTATCCCTCAAAATGACAACTTGATTCCCACAAATGACAATATTCATAATACATATATTTCAAATATATTTTTTTATTCTATTAAAATATATACTAGACTTATGATTTTTGATTAACTAATATTTGAATCTATTACAACACAAACTTGATTTATGATTTATTCATTCTTTGAGTACCTAAAAAATGTGTATAGCAACATGATATATTAATATTCTTATTGTAATTATGAATAAAAAATATACACCATTTAAAAATACTTTAGAATAGTCAGTGTACAGAACTATTTAGCACGGTGGCGGTACCGTTGTAGTCTGCATGAGTGCTGCCTGGCACAGCCAAACTGTGGTTCATTAAGGAAACCTGAAAAGCCTGTGACCTTCTGAAGCAGAAACCTGGTTAAAGATAAAGATAAAGAGCACACACACACACACACACACACACACACACACCTCCAAGTACTTTGCAACAGCCAAAACAAGCTGTACACTGACTCCTCTAAAGTATGTCCAAGTTTATTTCAGTAGTATTGTCCCTTGGGAGGAGATGATCAGCCGGCATCGCACAGACACAACAAGGATGAAAGTTGAGTACTGAGAAACACGAAGCTCACCTGTGCCCAGATGCCGTAGTTCCACAGGGGGCAGGCCCCCGCATTGCAGCTCTTGGACTCGGCCGGTTTGACACGCTCATCGCAGAAGCTGTTACTGCGGCCGTCACCATCCTGACAGACCACCACGCGCCTCTGGAATCCGCCTGCACATGTGCTGGAACACTGCAGAGCACACAGAGCAAATACTTGATGTGTACTCCTCTACTACCCATTCCAAGTAGTTGCAGGCTACGCGTCATAAACGTGTTAAACGGTTCTATTCTTTCCTAGTCCTTTTGAACTGTGAATTGAATGATGTGATGTCTTCCAACTTGATGCATGAAACCATGACCATAAAAGCAAAGCCTAGCTTACCATGTGTATGAGCTATGTAGCATCTATTAAATATAAATGAATAATTGCTGATCTTTTTGCAAACAAACAAAATCCCAAACTAATAATGCAACAACTCCCACAAGGAATGAGCGAACCCCAACGTGTTTTGTACATACTGCGCTCCAGGGTCCCGTCCTCCATTGGTTGTCTGTGGACGGCACATTCCAGCTGTTGTGGCCGGGATGGCGCCCAGGATCTTTGGGGGATCCGTAGGGCTGGTCGTTGATGCGCTGGTGGCGGGAGGATGAGGAGCAGGCTGCTGCGCTGCAGTCCTGCTCTGTCGTCGGCCTCTCGTCTGGGTCGCAGAAGGACTGGTCCACAGGCTGGTGGTAGTTGGAGCAAAGGACTTGTCGGGTGGAGCGCCCGGCACCACACGTCACTGAACACTGCCAACAGAAGAGCATCAATAGTCATGCCAAAAATGTGGCAAGACAGCTCAAGCTGTACACCCTGGACTGGTGGCCAGCCAATCACCGGGCACATATAGACAAACAACCATTCACACTCACATTAGGAGTCACCAATTAACCTAGCATGTTTTTGGAATGTGGGAGGAAACCGGAGTACCCGGAGAAAACCCACGCATGCACGGGGAGAACATGCAAACTCCACACAGAGATGGCCAGGGGTGGAATCAAACTCTGGTTTCCTAGCGGTGTGGCATGCATGCTAACCACTCGGACCGCCGAGCAGCCACCACCCGAAACAAGCAAAAAAAAGTCACAATTGCCACTTATGGTGTGGAAAATATACACACATATATCCATACATATATCCATACACATGCTTAAATATGTTTCAGAAATGTATTTTTCCCTCATTTTACAGAATTTTGGATTACAATTTGCACATTTCCACTTGTAATCATTACATAAAATGAAATAAATAAAAAGTCACTCACAGTAGACCACTCCCCGGAGCGCCACTGGCCACAGGGACTGAAGCAATCGGAAGTCTCTGGGGGGCGGGGCAGGTGGGCGCAATGGGACTCATCAGCGACACCTCCATGGGCGTCTCGGCAGCTGACGTAGCGTGCTCGCGCTCCTTTGCCACAGGTTGCAGAGCACTGGAAGCAAGATTTCATCCTTACGTTCATTTTATGATGTCTTCTCAGATGGCAATACTAGAGAAAGGCAACTTGGATACACTCGAGAGTAGTCAACGTACAGCTAGCATCACAGCATAGATGCAGTAACGTCGGCACGTGTACAGCTCTAGACCAGTCATTCTTAACCAAACTTGGGCTTGCAGCGCCACCTATAGGGCCGCAAAAACTTTGAGTTTTGCACCAGTGGGCAGCGAGGGCTGTGGGACTGCGTATTATCACATACTACAGTGTTAATTGGCCCTGTACCCTAGAAAGCGGCCATGAATGATACGGGAAAAGGCCCAAATGATACTGTGTCAAAGCCCAGGGCAGTGATACTGATAAAATATAGAGTTTAACCATGTCAGTATCAGCCCCAGTAGCTGGTATCGTGCCCGTGAAACAACCAATCAGAGAACAGCACACGAGTGCTTAGTGCCTTGTGCTTCTCCAGTCACCAAAAAACCCAAACTTGATTAATGGAACTTTAATTGTCAGACATTGATAAGCTAAGACTGTTGATAAAATATTATTGTTGAAATATTTTTGCAATTATTGTGTTTACACTGTTTACATATAATACATGTAATAAAATGAACATTTTCTGGAAACAAAATGATCTTTTGATTAAATAGTACGTGATAATAAGCTCATGATTATAAGCGCGTTCCAGTATCAGCCCTTGACCTTCGGTCTCAGGCTGATACTAACACTTGGGGGCATGATACCTGGCCTGATACTAGACAAACCATGTGATAACCTATAAGTAGCTTATCAACTGAAGACACCACAGATAGGCTAGCCGCTATGCTACTGTATGTTATCCATGAGACTCTCAGTTACAGTGCAGCTTCCGACCAGATAGTGGCGGTAATGTGTCAGTCAGTTGTTTAACAAGCTCACAGAAGATCAGAAGAAGACATTCAACTCCAACTAACTCCAAAAAGTTTTTAAAACAAAAAATGAAGACAAAAGTGGTGCCACTTAGTAGTTATCACTACCTTCTTTTTTTTTAATTGATTTTATTGATTTTTATTCTCACTCACTTTTTTCTTAGTAAAAGTAAAATCTAAATATTGGTCTTTTTTTATTAATAAGCCTGACATTTTTTCTTGCTTGATTTGTTCCATGAATTATTAGCAAAAGTTAAGATAGGTTTAATAAAAAAAATTTTGATTATCGTATTTTATCATGTCATGTTATTATTCATTAAACTTTATTCAGGTTTTAGCTTGTTGAACTGTCAGTGGATTTGATTTATTAGTGAAAACAAATTAATGAGCTCAATCTATGGGCCCCGGGCCACTCTGCACTGAAAAAAATCGTGCCTCAACGTCAAAAAGGTAAAGAACCCCTGCTCAAGACCATCGTACTGCCAGTACCACGATACTTGCCTATCTTGCTCCTTGCATTGTCAAATATTTTGAAAATAGAGGCTGTCATGGCATTTTCATGTCATTCTGATTCCCTTTTGTTGATGTAAAAATACATCGGCGAAACCACGCGCGTATCGGCCGATACCGATTCAAGTAAAGAACGCAAATATCGGCCTGATATATGGGCCCGCCGATGTATCGGTCGATCCTTAGTGCATACTGTATGTTTACTGACACAATAAAGGCACTCCAGAGTGCAAAGGTAACATCTGCTGCTGAGACGCAAACTACTATTAACTATTCATTATTACATTACATTATATTATACAATATTATGAATTATAATATCTTACATAATTTAACATTTTATTTTTGTATATGTACACTGTTGATTTGTTTTAATAGTCAGACGCGATACATGCATTATACATTATAATTACAGTATTATTTCCATCATTGTCCTCATTAGGATCACTGCTGGAGCCTATCCCAGTTGACTTTGGGCGAGTGGCGGGGCACACAACAAAATAAATCTTATAAATCATCATTATTACTTATTATTACAGATCATTTAGCCCAGTTTGTTTTGATGTAAACCGTTCTTACAATTTTTACAGTCAAAAAACTGTACTAAATATTATGTATTGTTACTATTATTTATTACAGGTTATTATTTAAAAAGGTTTAAAGAAATGTCAAACAAACTGTAATAAATAATAACTTGCATTTCATATTTTTACAGATTGTCATGTTAAATGGAATTAACTGTCTGAAATAATCATATATACGATTATAGAAATAAAACAATTGTGTAAACTTGTGCATTATTTTTATCTACGAGTTAATTTTTAACTGTAATAAATAATCATCCACTACAATGTGATTATTATTATAGTCACAGTAACAGTTTTATGAGATGGTGTTATTTCAAGAAACTGTGACATACATGAAGATCAAACGTTATTTGGGGGCTTTTTCAGCCATTTATTCAGTGAAAAAACAAACAAAGCTCAGGTTTTGTAGTTGTAAGTTCTGTATTTCCATAATTTGTATTGACAGTTAAAACATGGCCTGTGTGCTCAATAAATGATGGTGCTAGTTTGACTCTGGAATGGATTATTTCAAGTTTCGAATGTTCCCCTCAGTGGGAAAGCATGTTTTTTCCTACAGCTGAGATAGGCTCCAGCATACCCAGATGAGCACACCCACAAGGACAAGCGGTAGAGAAAATGGATGGATGGATGATTTGTCTCCTTACCGCTGTCCAGGAGCCATATCGCCATTGCATCAGGAGCTGAGCAGAGTTATCAGGCCAAGGCGTGCTTTGGACGGGAGAGGCCCACGGACATGCCGGCATCTCACAGTCCTGCCAACATACACCAAGTATTATTATTGTGTTACTATTTTCAAATAGTACATGTTGTTTGCGGCTTATCTGCTGCCCCCCGGGTGACAAAATCTTCTGGATATGAAATGTTGCTGTTGTACCTGACTGTCTCGGGGCCTGGCTGCAGCATTGCACTCCCTGTCATTCACCGTGTTGCCGTAGTTGCCCGACACACACCGCACCGCTCTCGCCTGGTATCCATGACCACACGTCACAGAACACTGGTTACGCAAAAACAAACAAATGTTATCCCAGGACGTCAAGGTAGGAATTGTATGTTAGACACTCAGCAAACATCAATGTACGTATTTACACCCGGGGTGTCCAACCATTTTCCACTGAGGTCCACATGGTAAAAAATCAAAGGATGCAACTTTGCCACTTAGATGTTTTATAAGACAATTTCAAGTGGACCTATTATGATGTTTCACTTTTTTGAGCTTTAAATGTAGAATGTTCTCGTGTTGAACTATGCCAAAGTTTGAGATATTGAGGTTTGAGCATTTGGAAGTGAGCCCTGAAAGAAGTTTGGGATGGCTCACAATGCTGGGTTTCAAAAGGCGTGGTAAAAACTGTCCCTCAGTGATGTCACAGAGGGGTGGGCTTCCTTGTATGGTTCATAGTAAGGAAGCACTTAGTAAGGAAGCACTTTGGGTGTGTGACCAATCACAGCGCAGTGGGCGTGCCCAAAGGCAGTCCGTGAGTGGAATAAATCAAAAACAGACCATTTTGGCAGGAAGCACAAATCAAATGAAATACGGCTGGAATAGGTGCAGATTCTGCTAAAATTAAAAAGTTTTCTGTGCTGGTTATTGTGTGTAGCTGCTCTATAGGAGACCACAACCCAATACAAAGGGTCAAATGAAGCGCGCAGGCCACAAAGCTGGGAGACCTGAGTTGGATTTTGCATGTTCTCCCCGTGCATGCGTGGGTTTTCTCCGGGTACTCCGGGTACAGCATAGCACATCTGTGCATGGGATAATGGTGTGTTCAAGGATCATCAAACAAAGTAGGATACATTTTCGCTCACATTAAATATTTAAGGGCGGCACGGCGGTCGAGTGGTTAGCGCGCAGACCTCACAGCTAGGAGACCAGGGTTCAATTCCACCCTCGGCCATCTCTGTGGAGTTTGCATGTTCTCCCCGTGCATGCGTGGGTTTTCTCCGGGTACTCCGGTTTCCTCCCACATTCCAAAAACATGCTAGGTTAATTAGCCACTCCAAATTGTCCATAGGTATGAATGTGAGTGTGAATGGTTGTCTATATGTGCCCTGTGATTGGCTGGCCACCAGTCCAGGGTGTACCGCGGCTCTCGCCTGAAGACCGCTGGGATAGGCTCCAACACCCCCGCAAGCCTCGTGAGGATAAGCGGTAGAAAATGAATGAATGAATGAATGAAATGAATCTATATAAAAATGAATATAGATAAAAATATAAAATGAATCTAGTAAAATCTGCATCTGAGCTTTGTCAGATTTTCTATGCTCCAACATCAAGAATAGTCTGTTTATGAATAAACTTACTGCAGTCAGGTCTGGAACCAATTAACCATCATAAACAAGGGTCGGCTGGATATGTGATGGATAGATGTAGGCAAGCACAGCAATGACTTAAAACAGTGACTCGTGCAGGTCCCATTCCCTGCAGTGCGGAAGCTTGGCATGTTTGTTTGTAATGTATTGAAGTACGTGTACGTGTGCATATACTCACTGCACCCCACACGCCAGCCTGCCAGGAAGCACAGTCGGGCAGCTCGCAGGTCCCGACGGAAGCGGGTTTGCTGGAAGGGTTGCATGAATGCTCCCTCAGCTTTTGGTCTGCGTTAGCTTGCGTGCACCACACCTGCCTGTGTCTCACGCCCTTGCCACAGGTGACCTGGCACTGTGTGCGTCATTGAAGTGGAAGAAGAAAATAAACGTCACGAGGCGTGCATGAAAAATTCATGTACAAATATCTTGGTTCTATTTGGTACAGTCCAAGGTGTGTCTAATGTTGTGGCCCACGGGGACATTCCCACCTCGCTCCAGTCGCTGGCACGCCATTTGGGACATGGTTGCTCATTGCAGACTTCTGTGAGGACCCGCTGGTATTCACCACACTCCCTGTCCACCAGGTGACGGCCCAGGTTGCTCATGCAGTACGACTCTCTGCTACGACTCCCTCGGCCGCACGTCTTGGAACACTGTGCAAAATACACAAAACATCACTTTTGTTGGGTATTCTATGCACATTATTACTGCTGCAGTTATTATTATGTACACAAAAGATTGAAGCATTCATTACGACTACTATATTTCCCTCTGCGAGCGCACACACGCGCACACACAATATATCATTCATTCATTCATTTTCTACCGCTTATTCTCACAAGGGTCTTGGGGGTGCTGGAGCCTATCCCAGCTGTCTTGGGGCGAGAGGCGGGGTACACCCTGGACTGGTGGCCAGCCAATCACAGGGCACATATAGACAAACAACCATTCACACTCACATTCATACCTATGAACAATTTGGAGTGGCCAATTAACCTAGCATGTTTTTGGAATGTGGGAGGAAACCGGAGTACCCGGAGAAAACCCAAGCGGGTCTCCACGTTGTGTGGCGTGCACACTAACTACTCGTCCCCCGTGCAGCTGGATATAAAATAAATTTAAAAAATTACATAGAAAAATATAATGGATTTTTAGATAAATCTAACAAAAATCCTTACATAATACAATGGTTCTTAACTGGTTTGGCTGTGGGATCCAAATCATTCTCAACAACAGGCGGCAAACCAAACGTTTCTCAAATGTGTTATATGTGTTATTTTTCTTTACAAAAGAAAAATCATAAAATTATGAGAAACACAAAACAATGAAAGACAAAACAAAACAAAGACAAACTTGGGGAAATGTATGTTGCAGAAGAATTCTTTCAAGAACAATAATTCTTTACAAAAATGAAGTCAAAACATTATGGGAATACAATTTAATTTTAAGAGCCCTGTGATTGGCTGGCGATCAGTGTACCCCACCTCTTGCCCGAAGACAGCTGGGATAGGCTCCAGCATGCCTGTGACCCTCGTGATGATAAGCGGTATAGAAAATGGATGGATGGAAAGTGGAAATAGCTGGAGGAAAAACAGCAGAAATTGAATAAAATAACTGTAATATTGAGAAAAATAAGTCATATTCTAATGAGAAAACAGTTGCAATTTTCCAAACAAACCCTAATATGAGGACAAATAATGTCATTTTAGTAAAATCAAGTTTAAATATGAAAGAAACAAAGCATTTACAAAAAAAAATCCTAATACAAGGAACTTGTAAATTAAGTTGTCATTTTTGGAAAATTTGTTTGAGGAAAATGTTATGTTACAAGAAAAGTAAAAATATTATAGGAATAATGTTCATAAAAATGTATATGAAGAAAGTGGAAATAGCTGGGGAAAAACATCAGAAATGCAATCAAACAGCTGGAATTGATGAGAATAAATATTACGAGAAAAGCTCATATTCTAATCACAATTTTACAAGATACACCAACAATATGAATATGAAAGATGAAATATAACAGAAACAAAACATTTTTTAAAACATAATATCATCGGGAACAAAATAAATCAAAATTAAGTAATTTTTGGAAAATTAGGTTGGGGAAATAATTATTTGTTATTCATTATTCATTATGGAAACAGTCCAAATATGGGAAGAAAATCACATTATAAAATGAACATTTACTAAAATAAAACTATAACAGTATACATAAATAATAAACAAAAAATAATGTCATTTTTGCAAAATAAAAGTATTTAAAAGTATTATATTATACTACTACACTATTACTATACTAGTAATTTATGAGAAACAGACAAAATAAAAAGTCATTTTTAGAATATTCGGTTGGGTAAAAAGTTCCAGTATGGAAATCAAGTTCCATCAAGATTCGTGGAACTTAAATGCAATTTTAGTGTCAGCAGTAAAAACAATTTGCTGTTACAGGCCAAGCCAGGTCCGTGCGTCCTGATTGGCTGTAGATCTTTCTATTGTGATCATGCATTTTCAGATGAATTCCCATCAAGATAGCGAATATAACTTCATAGCTTTACAAAATCAAAGTGGTAAAGTTGCATAATTTCAGTTTTCACTGTGTGGCCTCGCTGGAAAACATTCTGACAGCCAGAGGACAGAAAATGGATGAATGGATGATGTGATGATGATGTAGATGTGCTCTACCTGTGACCAGGCACTGTACTGCCAGCTCTTGAGGAGACAGTCGCCATGACAGGACTCTCGGGTGGCAGGTTTGGCGATGTCGGCGCAGGTGCTGGCCGCCACCGGATGGCTCTGCCTTTTCATCAGGTTGTACTTCATGCACTGAACTTCCAGGCTGCGATAGCCTGGTCCACACTTGGCTGAACAGTCGCTCTTCCCGGTGACATGCCACCTTTTGTGTGCGAGGGGGAAAATGTTCATGATCACAACAGTGCAGGAGTCTCCTCGAGCTGTGTCTTACCTGACTTCACAGTCCGTGTTGCAGGGCTCAGTGACAGCAGCCGGATGAGGTAAGTGTTCACATCGCTGCTCCGACACCTCCATGTGATCGCTCTTACGTGCACACGCCGTCTTTTGACGACGCTCACCTGTGCACGCAGAACACAAGAAGTGGAAATTCACTCGGCACAATATCATTTCTTCATTTTCAAGCCTTGGCTTTTTCTTTCCAGCCGGTCACTAAAGCAGGTGATTTTAATGATGAACCCTCCTTTGGTTTGAGGGAAGGAGCTCCTCAATGAAATCACCTGCTGGAGAAACTGGTTGGAAAGAAAACCTACTGTGCTTTGGCCCTTTGTCCACATGGTGTTGAGGTCACATGGTGTCAAGGTGTTGAGCGATGCCGGAAGAAAATGTGATGGGATGGGGTTCGGGTCAACTTGATTGATTGAATTTTTAGCAAATGAATCCAGTGGTGTGCTAAAATGTTGTCAAATCTGTGTCTCTGCTTGGTCATTTCTTAGCATCATCCATTTCTGTAATCACCAGTGTGGGCTCTGCCAAGTACCAGGCAGTAGACTGCCATTGCACTAAATTGTCTTGATTGTTTGTTTTCTCACAGTGATACGTTGATACAATTGCTGCGTTGGTCGACCATAATAAGTCAGTCATTTGAAACTATCTAGTTTTAGTTTTACATCAGATGGGTTGTCATTTTCAGAAATCAAAAAGGTTGGAATTTTACATGAAACAAGTTGTTATTTCACAACAATAAAGTGGTAGTTCATTCATTCATTCATTTTCGACCGTTTATCCTCACGCTGTCTATCCCACGCATGCACAGGGAGAACATGCAAACTCCACACAGAGATGGCTGAGTGTGGAACTGAACTCGGGTCTCCTAGCTGTGAGGCCTGTGTGCTAACCACTCGTCCGCCATGCTGCCTTAAAGTAGTAGTTTTTCTTTAAAAAAGTGGTCATTTAATGAGAATGGCAAAGTATGCAATTTCAGGACAATAAAGTGGTAGTTTCCCGCAAAAATGGTCATGATGTTTTGACCCGTAGCGTTCAGAAAAAAAGTGATAACAGATCAAAAATGTCATTTTACAAGAATAAAATAGTAGTTTTCCATTTTTTTTTTTTTTTGCGAGGTAAAAAAATGCATTTTTATGAACAAAGGTTGTAATTTCACAGAAATAGTTTGACACAAATAGCGCCTTCCATCCATCCATTTCCGATATGCCACCTATCCTCAGTAGGAATGCAACAGTTCCTGGAAGTAAGCACGGTAAAATCTGACGCTGTGAGCGCTCGATTAGGAAGTCAGTGGGGACATCCGTGAAAATGCTGCTTCATCATATGTATAAACGGGTGTATTTTCAATCGTATTAAATGTGTAAGTGTAATGTGTAAACCTCGAGTCATACGGCAGCTGTGAATGTTAAGTCCAACTTTAAGCCTTTCAAAAACTCATGCATCGGAGATTAAGGGCAAGATAAAAGGTATGTGTTAGTTTTAGCTCACTAATTTGATCATAATTGTATGAGAATTTGCATCAGTTCTTTCACACCAAAAAGGTTGGAGTTTTACGTCAATGCCACTTGTATGGCATATATGCAAGTTGGAAATCAAATTGGGTATTTCTTTTGAATAAATCCAGCTACCCTCAAGCTTTTGGCAGAGATAATGACCACAGACCCTTGGCGGAGCTAACTAACTCTGCTGTAGCCTTATTTTGAGCTTCTTTTTCATGTTGCAGTTCATTCACAAAATCCACTGAATGTTTGCCACTTTGTTGCGGCCATACCCTGACAGATGCGGTTGCACTCCAGCCAAGAGCCTGAAGGTGCCCACACAAACTCCTCCATGTGCTCCTCGATGGGGATGTTGAAGGAGTAACGCACGTCAGGGTTGTAGAGGTTTCCCACACACAAGACCTGCAAACAAGGTCAAGAGGAAAAAAAAACAAAACGTTTATTTAGTCTGCCCTGAAATTCAACCTTTAAAAGCGCCATATGTTGATAATCGGGATGTAAACATTAGCGAAGGCGCCACTCAATAAGCCACCTTTCCACTCAACCGTACCAAGGCAGGCAAGACGAGGCAACAATCTGGCAAGGAAAAATGCCTGTTGGCTTAAGACGTTCTAATGGTAGATTGACTGCATGTTTGCGGTCCAGAGGAGGAGTCCTCTGCAAGACTGCAAACACACAGCAGAGGGCAGCAGTTCAAAGAAGGGTGCAGCTCATGACAGTAATTTTAGTAGCAGAAATCTGAAATATTAAAGAAAGACATTCTTTTTTAAAAAGGTATAATATTATATGTGAATCAACCAAAAGCACAAATAAAGTTTTCATTTTTGGAAAATTAGCTCACTGTAAAAATCATGTTATGAGAATGAGAAGTCAAAATATTAAGGGGAAAAAAAGTCATCATCAGGAGAAGACATTTTAGTAAATTAAAAACAACTGAACCAAAACTGCTGCAAAATATTATGATGACAAATAACATTTCAGGAGGCTTGAATCTCTACTTCCTTGCTGACGCCTCGATATCAATGGGGAGACGGAATCACACCCATGATGGATGTTGCTCTCATGGCATGAAATAACATGCTTGAATAAACAACCTGAGCTGCTTCCACTACAAACAAACTTACATACATAATTTATTACGCTCCAAGAGAAATTCACATTTCCAGCAGCGCTACAAAAATGGTCTCCCAGCATGCAAAAGACGACCTTGTCAAACCGCCATCCATCAATTTTCTAGATATCCCGCCGAACCACAGTAGGAATGTAACAATCCCCGGAAGTAAGCACAATGAAATCTGACACACATACACACACTGTGTGTGTGTTTATGTGTCAGGGGTCAGGGGTCGCCACAGCAAATCAACCGCCTCCATCCATCCCATCTTCCGCATCTCTCTCTCTCACACCAACTACCCTCATGTCCTCCTTCACTACATCCATAAACCTCCTCTATGGTCTTCCTCTACGCCTCCTACCTGGCAGCTCTAAACGCAGCATCCCTCTATAATAATAATATATTCACTATCTCTCCTCTGGACATGTTCGAACCATCTCAGTCTGGCCTCTCTGACTTTATCTCCAAGGCCTCTAACATGTAATGTTCCTCTGATGTACTCGTTCCTGATTTTAAGTTTTACGTTTCCCAACGTCGCTACCTTCGATAACGCATGCTGTGACGTCACACGCGTGACCTGTGTTTACATCAGAAACAACATGGATGCCCTCAGAATTGCTTCACTTTGAAGAGCAGAGGAAAAGAAACACTACGATGTCAGCAATGAAGTGTGACAAACATGCAAAAAATCTGAAATCGTGAAGGAGACAAAGACGTTTGACCACTGTAGGTGAAAAAGCTTATTATGAGTATCAACTTTGCTATTCACTATTTTCGTTTCTAAGAATATTCTGACTTTTCTTTAAAATGTAATCTCTTCAACTTTGTTCGTCAATGACATCGCCATGGTTACACAGAATCTTACCAATCTCACTTTCGCTCACCTATACACTGAACATAAACAATACACTGATATAACATGTGCTGGGGTTCTGTCCATGGTATGGGCTCAAGGGGGGTTCCTAATCAAGCAGGCCATTAAGCTTTGCTCATCAACGATGTCGCCACGGTTATAAAAAATGTAATCAAATATAAAGCGCATGCTTCCATTGATTGAGCCCTAAATGGGGACATAACATGAGATGGGGTTCTTTCTATGGTGTAGGCTAAAGGAGGTGGTTGCGAATCAACTGACCTATTTTCAATTATGTCAATGACGTCCCCAAGGTTATGTTATCAGATTTAATGAGCACACTCCCCTCATCAAGACTTGTCCAGTGATAAACGTGCTGTGTGAAAGAGGTTTTTTGATGGGCGGCCACCTGTAGAACGAGATCCTCCTCGATGCGTTCAGTGCAGTTGATGCGTTCGACTGTGGTGTCGGAGCCGCTGTACTCGATGACCGTCCCCTTGAAGGTGATCTCCCTTTTGAACATGGCCACCACAAAGTTCCCATTCAGCAGAAAGTTAGACTGGCCATCGGATAAGGCTGGAAAAAAACAACAACAACCCTGCAATCAATTTCACCCGAACATGTTTTAAGGTTCTTGTGAGAAGTTAAGCGTTTCAAGCATTGCGCTAAGTAAACAGTCTTTGTGTTGCCAACCTATTGTTATGGAAAATAGCGGCGTCGGTCATAGATAGCATTCATTTGGAGTGAAGACTGCGTGACTCTCTGCGGATGATGGGCGCTGCAGTGCAAACAATGACTGCAAAATGCAACAACCGCAGGCACACACACAAAGAACACACACTTCACCACAAACACAACATACTCTTTTCTGCCACTTCCACATGCAGCTAATTACAACATCTGCACGCAAAAAGGGGGTGTTCACTTTGTTTACATTGGTGTTTGCACATTATTGGACCCAAGATGGTTATCGTTTTTAAACCCACAGATGAATGTGGGCTTTGGAGGCAGATATGCAAACGTACAGACACACACAGAAATGAAAACATGAGAATATGAGATGATGGTCACCCACAAATGTACTGTATATCAGGGCTCGACAATAACGATGTACCATGACCCGGGGAAAGTTAAAACAAAATTCGGGCAAGTAAATCCAATCATTAATATTCCCGTCGGGCAAGTGCACTTTAGCATGCCGTACTGCCAAGAGTTTTTTTTTAAAGCGGTTCTTGTTGGGTGTTGGTAAAACACGGACTGCGTAATTCCGGTGGTAATTTGCAAACCAATCCTTGCAAATCTTGAAATGGACCAATCAGAATCGTTTATTTAGACCACGGTCCGCAATCCACAATCCGCGTTTTACGCACACCCGTTCTTGTTCGCGATCAACCAATCAGCGATGTTTGACTAGGAAAACATCTATCATGGCGTCCCTGCCAACATGGTCTAATTCTTCAACAACTTGTGAAGGAAAACAGCAAAAAGTGATGAACCAGTGCCTCCTAAACAAGTATTTTATTAGCGGCAGCAAATCAAATGATGGCACAGGTGAGTGAATCACATTGCTGTGACAATTTGAAGTGGTCACAATGAAACACCACCGATTAGATCCAATACCAAGTGCTGATTTTGCACAAGCTACAAAATCTAGCGGTTCAATTTCTCTGTGTATTTTTCTCACCTTTGCTTCACAAATTATTGTTTGACCATTGAACATTTTTTTCTGGATTAAAAACACTAGTACACAAATGTGTCAAATGTTTCATTGTGGTGCACAACTTCTAAATATCACTGCTTACTACGACTACCATGTGTGAGGTAGTATGGCTTGCCATGTTAACATACATCTCCACAATTTCTCAGACATTCCTCCAAATACAATGCATCAGTACTATTATCTGATGAATTATCAGCATATATTGATATATGATATCATTATGGCAGTCTTTTCATTTTACATGGGGCAAGTTTGGGCAAGTAGTTCTCACCTTAAGGATTCCCCATGGGCAAGTCATTTTTGTTTTTAACGTAGAGCCCTGTATGTTAATATTTGGGCCGTGTCAGAAGGAAGTCCTTGTCAAAAACTAACTTGACCCATTTTGGTGACCTCGACAAGAAAAAGGCAAAAAGCCTGTTATTGTTGATTATCTATGATTTGTATGTATTGTACATATGCAGCATGTTCTCTGTTGACTGGACTGGAATTGCTAAATGAGCTTCATCAGTCAAGCAGCAATGCAGCACACTGGGCGGACGACACATGGAACACGGAGTAGCACGGAAATTCGTCCGTACAACACCATCGGGGATATACTTTCACAGGCCCACTTGGGTCAGGCCTTCCAACTGGCGTTGGTCTCTTCCGCTCATCCATGTACAGCCAGGGTATGGCTTCTACTGTGGCCTGTGAGTGTGGTGCTGAGGATGCACACCACGTGATGACATCGTGCCCCATTTGCCCCAACGGGGTTCATGATTTGACAGATGTGGATGAGAACTCGGTCAGCTGGTTGACAGACAAATGGCCGTTTATCTAACGGGTTTGTCTCCATTGCCTACTCCACATGAAGAATAAGCAGCTCCACGCTGATCAGCACATTGTTGGTCTGTTTTTTCCGAGGGGGGGGGGCTTTCACAGACAAATGGCCAGCATGTGTTTGTCGGCCACATGTGTTAGCCCCCACTGGAGGAATAGGAGGAGTAAAAACTTGAACCTCGCTGGAAACCTAACTTCTTAATTTTCTCGTTCTGTGCCGAGATATCGACTTTCACCCACATGCTTCTAATTAGCACCCGGTGCTGCCTCATTTATCTTTCTGAACATGGGGAGGGAGGCCATCACTTCATTTGCTTGCCCAAGATCGCCATCATTGCCTCACCAGTCCTGTTTCCTTCACATGCACTCAGCACAAATGACAATTAGGGAACAGTTTATGTCTCCTTCACCTGACAGCTTGTCTCCTCCGCTACATGTGTGTGTGTGTGTGTGAGAGAGAGAGACAACATGTGAAGCTAACTGCTAGGAAGCAAATGTAAACGTACTGGCCTGCTTATTTATCAGCTAGTCCCAGATAGAACTGGATAAATCCTCCTAATGTGAGGACCAGAACAATATCTGTTGGGCACAGGACCATTTGCAGCCCAAAATTATTTATTTGTTTCAAAAGATAAATAACACATTATATAAATGATTTTAAAAATACTGTACGCTATGTAGATTTTCATTTACATTGGACTGGTGTTTGTGTGTTTTAGAAATGTTTGTATGTGAGATGAAATAATCTTCACCCTCAATAAAATAATTGCTAAATAAATAATAGAGAAAGTGAGAAACACGATTGAATTTCAAAACTAACTCAGAGCAAAACCGGAAGGTGGTGTCTGTGTGGCGTCCAGCAGCAATCAGCCACTTTGATGAAGAACACGACTTGAACATCCACCGAGACTGGTGATTCTAACATCTTTGCCAGGGGTTGTATGTTAACCTAATGCCAAGCTAATGGGATTTTAACATTACACATACTAATTAATACTAACTAACTAATGCAGTCATGATAGACCATATTCAACCATAAAACGGCGATCATTGATTAATTAATAAGAAAAAAATGGCCATAAAGCAAGACAGCGACCGTACGTGAAGCTAGCAAACGAGTGTGCTAGTGTGTGTGTGGTGGAGGTTATCAGTTACTCATGTTTTTCTCCATTTGTGGGTGGTCTTGTGACGTAACCCTACCGAGCATATGTATCAACTTTCATAAAATTACAAGGAGGCAATATTGCTACTTCTTTTGTCTGAAATGCATCCAAGACAAGTCAACTTGATCTTCATGGGGAGGATCTGTTGCATTTGCATTTGATCTTGCTTTGCTTCGAATAAATTAGCAAAAGCAGCACAATTTCATTTTGTGGGAGTGAAACTAACCTGCCATTGGTAAAAAAAAAAAAAAAAACTCAAACCATATCCTTGTTCTAACTCACCGAGGTAGTTGTCATCCTCTGGCTTTCCCGAGTAGCTGACCTGCTTGATGTCGATGTTGGTCGCTCCAGCTGGGATGCGGACCACTGTGTTGTAGCCTGAGGAAGGAAAACAGACGACGGCTGAGTCTTAAAATGAATGAAAGCGTGACATCAAACACATTTTGATTGTTAGAAATGAAAAATTGTAACTAAGATGAGGTAAACGTCATTCTCAGTTCTTTCATTTATTTCAAGGGTCCACATAGTGGACTTTTTGTAACATTTTGTAAACCAAATTCAGAAACATAAAAATTGAGCAAATAACTCTCAAAATAAGCTATTTTGTTTTTTATTTTTTGCATTTTCAGCGCTTACTTCCAAATGTGCAAACCTCATTATCTGAAACTTTTGCATCTCGTAACATGAGAATAAAACATGTAACTATAGTTATAGGTCAGAAAATGGGAAAAAAGCATAATAGGTCCCCTTTAAGTTCAGGGATAGTCGATTATTATCAAACCATCTCTTTAGCATACGTAATTCCTCTGTGATTTGATTTATTAGTTCCAGTGTGCAGTTGTACCATCTGCAAATATTAACAGTTTCAAGTCCTTTATTCACTTATATGAGATGCAGAGATGCAGTTTTCGAGTATGTATCTACATGGGTTCTTTTACAAAATCTAAAATATCAAAGAGGTTTATCCGTCCTTTGCATTTCAGTATGTTTGTAAACTCCTGGTTCAGGTATGTACCAGGGAGCACAAGTTCTGGCTTCTCCTTGGCACCATGACTCCCGCTAGCCAAAGGTTGCAATGTACTGTATTTGTTTATAGCAAATGTTCTGTTATGAAAAATCCAATTCGGAATACCGTTACACCCTTCATGATCCGGTCCAGGTGAGTGATAAGACTGATGGGAATAACATGACGATCAGGACTCACCATACTGGGCATCATTGAACATCCCTTCCAGCGTTTTGCATGAAGAGTTGTCGCCGCCGCACACGCCACACTTGTCATTCCGAGCCTTTGAGTTCAGGACGTGATCGCAGCCAGCTTGCTGGAGAAAGAAAAGACGGCTATGGCGTGTACAAACATTGAGCACAGTCAAGACGACTTATGCGACTGGTGAGGGCAAAGGCACCGACGTACCCTGCAGAGGCCTTGAACGCAGATATCGTAGGTGTCGGTGCCACATGGCGTGCCGTCGATGACACGGTCCTTCAGTGGATAATACGCCGTCGCACCGGCAACCCGGCAGAAGAGCTTGCAGCGATCCTTCAATAGTACTACGATGGAAAAACAAGGACGTTCTGTGACTGGATTCCTTCTCTCGTGAAGACACCTGCCACGGTGTGGACGTACTGCCACTATATTTGGGCACCCAGCGGACGTTGGGAGGTAGACCGTTGATGTTGAAGTGCTTGCCATCGAACTGAGAGCACTGCTCCTCGCGGAAATCCTTGCGCCCTCGCGGACATGGCTCAGTGTTGCAAGAGCGGAACTTCATCCTGCGTCCCACGCAGAATTTCCCGCCGTTCCTCGGCCTGGAGTGACACCACAGGACAAAAGGTCCACTTTATAAATCATACAGATTGATTGTTTTCAAGTCTTTTTGTCGTTCTTACTCTGGCTTGTTGCATTCTCTGGTGGTGCTCTTCGTCCCGCCGCCACAGGACCTGGAGCAAGTGCTGTAGGGTCCCCAGGGCCCCCATTCCCCATCCACAGGCTGCAGGTACAGCTCCTTGTTGACACACATGCCGCGTCTGCAATACTGCAAGTACCATCACAAACACATGCGGATCACATTAAAAAAACAACAAAAAAAGAGTCTAAACACACCTGAGGTGGAGATGACAGGTGTCTCTTTGACTTCTTAATCCTCCCTTTACATGAACCTATATTTGAAAAGTAACCCCCTCATTGGAGGAATGCACCCATGTTCCTCCAGCTGTCTAAAGAGAGGAGGAGGATTTATTGTAGATGACACACCTGAGTTTTGTTTTGTTTTTTACTCAGGAGTGGATGAATTTAGGATACAAGTGTAGTACAGGTCTTCTTAGAAACTCTAATGATGGTATCACTGAGTGTCGACTCAGATGGAGGCAGCGTATACTGTACAGCGGGGGTGCTCACACTTTTTCAGCATGCGAGCTACTTTTAAAATGACCGAGTCAAAATGATCTACCCACTACAAAAATGCAAAACATCTATTTATTTTCAAATGTATTGAGGATTATTTGTACGTACAATGTATGTTGATGTACCTTACATAACCAAATGAGCCAATATTGCAAAACACACATAATTAACTATTAACATTTTTTGTAATTACCTGAGTTTACTTTGATGACTTGCACTGAATTGAACCAGCCAGGGATGCATAGTCCGGACAGTAGCTGCTGATAGCCAGCCTCAAGCACACTTCTAAATGTTTATCAGTTATGGATAATATCCGTATCATAATATCCGTATAATATTCCATATCCGTATGGAAGTGATATGTTTTTTGCCTTTTTACTTGGTCCAGTTTTTGCCTTTTTACTTGGTCCAACTCCTTCACTCATTTTAGTGACCATAAACTTTAGCGAGGGCTTAAAATCTCGCAATTCGCCGACTAGCTTAGCACTTTGCATCATTGTTTACGCATGAGCGGTGACCTAAAGGTCAAAATTCAGTTGTCATCTGACTGGTTGTCCTGTATGTCAATCAAGTAACGGGGATGGATGATAGGCTGACATCGTAAGTTCTGCGGCACTTAGAGACGTTGTTTGATTTGATTGGTCGCCCGAAGGGCAACATTCAGTTGTCATCTGAATGGCTGCCCTGTATGTCAATCAAGTGACGGCATTGATGCTGGGATGATATTTTTTTAATGTCACGCCGCGATCGACCAGCGATCGACCAGTACCACCTCCGCGATCGACCGGTAGATCGCGATCGACTTAATGAGCACCCCTGCTGTACAGGCATGTTTTCATTCGCACAAGTTTTTGTTGAAAATTATGCTTTGGTTTCTGTACACCGCACAACAAACTACTGTACTTTAGTACAGTGGAATCCACTGACCAAACATAGCATCCTATGTATTGCTAAATTACCGTCCGTTTGTTTTTTATTGAGTATGTCTTCTAATAACTCACCATGGGTCCACAGAAAGTTTTGAATGTCAGCAAGTGAATAAAGAAGTTGAGAAACACTATTGAATTCCATCTGTCCAGGATGCTTGGAAGTCTGCATCAACAATAAGTTCCAGCCATTCCTCAATTGGCATTATATCATATTGTTCTCTGCATGTGAAACTATAATTATTCACCATAAAATGTATTTTTTGTTCATATTTCTGGTTGTCATTAACCTTATTTACCTTATTATTCCAGCAAGGACCACAATGAAAAATGAACGGATGCAAAGTTGCCACATTAATATTTAAAAGAAAAGCTTTGTTATATACGAGGTGAAAAAACTATATAATTATTTACTATAATTATTACTATCAAATCACTTTGTTTACATTTTCTAAATATTTCAGCTTTCTTCTGAAATGACTTTTCCCCAAAATTTTTTCCAGAAATTTTGGAAGTTTTGTTAGTACTTTAAATCATCAAAATATGGCAAGATACTGCAACTCTTACATGTTATCATCAGTGTACATGTTAATGCATGATCACAGAATGTATATCAAATGATGCAATGTTGTTTGAGTTTTTTTTGTTTTTAGAAGGCTTCATAGTCGAAATAGGTGTATCCCAATGACAGCACTAAGCTAGTTGGAATGAACTTGCTTTCTTGTGTTATAATGCAGAGAAAGGGGAAAAAAATGTGTGTTCATGTTTCACATAACGTTTATGAATGACCAAATAGAATCATTGCTACCTGCCTGTTGAGCTTGTTTCGTAAAAGGAATATCAGAGCTTGGAGGAGGGCAGAGCGCTTACAGCCACGCACACATAAGGAAGTCAGCCCCTCTGTGACATCACAAAGGGTAAGTTTTACCACGCCTTTTGAAACCAAGCATTTTGAGCCATCCCAAACTTCTTTCAGGGCTCACATCCAAATGCGCAAACCTCATTATCTGAAACTTTGGCATCGTTTAACACGAGAATACAACATTCTAACTACAGTTATAGACCAAAATGGAAAAGGCATAATAGGTCCCCTTTAAGAGTGTAACCAAACTCCATTCTTTCTAAAATATCAGCGGGTTGGGTTCGCTTAAAGAATGTGGGATGAGACGACATCGGTCTGTACACGGGCAGCACCTCGATAAGGAAATCTAAGAAGAGAAACTTAAGTTCTTTTCTCAAAGACAATCTTGTACATGGAGGCCCGGCTCTTTTCCCAGATGACGAATGGACTGCAGCTATCATCATCAGAGCAGTGATGATGTGAAGACAATCAAGCCCTGGCTTTGCACAGCACAAAACCACAACATTCCCGTGATTGCACTGGGAAAAAAAGAGCCAGAGGGAGGCTATAATTCAAAGTAATCTCCAGGCCTGTGTCTAATTTGCTTTAATATAAATCTGCAGCCGTTACAAAAAGCAAACACCTGCAACACAAAATCTTTGCTTGCGTTTCTTTTCCACACTAGCGGGCCTTAATGATAGAGTGCAGCGTCAGCGCACAATGACAGACAGGCGTTAACAGCTGTAAGGTACCGACTCAACAACACACAAACAATTCCATAATCCTGGCTGTGGCATGCCGACTGCCACGTAGCCACAACTACCACAAAATAAAGGAGAGCAGTGAGGACGATAAGGGAAGCAGGCGTTGCCTCTTTGGAGATGTGGCACTCTTTGTTAAGTATACACTACACACTATAACTGTGGTGAATGTTAGGGCTCAATTATTATACGTTTTAATCTAATTAATCCAACTTTCCAAATGAATTAATCTTGATTCTTCTCCATTTGCCATTACGTGTGAAATATGCCATTTTTTTGCTGTATTTTATGAACAGAAACGATAAATGCCAAGACACATGCCCTGGTTAGCATCATTAATCCGCTAGAGAAGATCCAACTCAAACCAAAACGGACTCTAACCAAAGCAAATTTTCCCCATAAAAAATGATAAATACAATTAAAAATCTAATTAATACATTTCAGACATCCAAACATGTGAACACAAAACATTTTATAGACAATAACTATACTTTTACATGCACAGAAAAATGCAAATGTAATTACAAAGATCAAATGAATGGAAAAGTCTGATATAAACAAACACTGCTGCCACAGCGGTGGTCATAAAAAGCACCAAAGCTTGTGAGAACCTCAATCCTTCCACCCCGTCTGCATGTGTTTTCTGCTGACTTATTTTAAAGATACAGGAAGACAGTAGAATTTTAAAAATAATGTTGCACGATTTAGCTTGGGACGCACATTAAGTTTTCATGATGTGTGCCAACTGCAATACAGTTAAAAGTGCATTACATGGTGCCAGATGTGTTATCCCGAATGAATCCCAGCCTCTAGACTGCAGGGGTGTCAAACTCAGGCCACAAAGGGGCCAAGACGCTTCAGGTTTTCTTTCCAGCCGGTCACTAAAACAGGTGATTGACCCTCCTTTGGTTTGAGGGAAAGAGCTGTCAATTAAATCACCTGCTGGAGAAACTGTTTGGAAAGAAAACCTGTAATGTCTCGCCCTCCATGGCACGAGTTTGACACCCCTGCTCAAGTAAAGTGCAACCTCAACTCATTCTGACATATATACGATGCCACAGTGCACCACACAATGGTGCTGGATTTAGTGTAAGAAGTGGGATCGCAAATGAATCGAAGCCTCCTGAGAAAACAGCAACCTACATGCAGTGCCTTAAATCAACCTGACTTGTATTTGGAGTAACAGTGCACCACTAGCTGGTGCTCTGTAGTGTCAGAAGCAGGAAACCAACTTCATTCAAGCCCGCAGAGGAAAATTGTGACCTAAACGCTAAACACCGAAACATGGTGTCAAAAGCAGGATCCCACATGAATCCAATTCTCCAGAGAAAATGCAACTAGTCAATGCACTATTAAATGTAAACGTCTTAACCAGCGAGTTGCATTTTAGTTGGCCACAGCCAAAATAGACCATTGTGACATGTTGGGGCACCAGTGCAGCACAAGATTGTGCTGTATATGGTGTCAGAAGCAGGATTCCAAATGAATGAATAATATTTACTTGGGCTGTCAATCGAAACATTTAATCACAGATAGAAAAGTTTTTCTCTATAATAAGTAAAGGCAAACAATTCGATGTGCAACAACAACTATAATCAAGTTTTATGTAAAAGCATATCAATTTCGGAACTATGTGCCATTATTTAAAGCAATACAGTCAGGGGAATCCTCACTCTGTCATACGTCGACAGGTTTTCACAGTGCAGGGAATGGAACACCAATACACAACATAATCATCAAACTTACATATTCACATAACTGACAATCATGCTGTGTCTCCTTCTTTCTTTGTGCTCTAACTGTGCGCTCTGCGCTATGAGCCGTTCATGTGCATTCGTAATTGTGAGTGTTAGGGGCTAACAGTTTTTCATTTTTAGTCACGTAACCCTGAGACAATTGGTGTACCCCACTATGGGAACCTAGGCATTAACTCGGGCTCTGTTGCGGAGGTTAGGGTTTCTAAATCCCTGTGTAGGTTCACACAAGCTCTGTACGGCACAATGGACAGAATCCGTTTGGAGTCCGTTTAGAGCACTCCCTGGTCAAGCTGTGGGTTTCTGCAGACGCCGCAGGAGTGTGTCACTGTGTCGACCAGAGTCAGTGTGAGCCCGCGGTTAGACCATTCTGGCATATCTAAGTGTGTCACTAGTGGCGCTGTTTATCTCAGAAGGGGGACAAAATGAATCAACCAAATGAATCAATGCCTCTAGAGGAGTCTATCATATGCCATGAGCAAAAGGAGCAAAGATGGTGCATTTCCATGTTTCCATCGATAAGACAAAGCACTGATTTGATTGCACATGTGAAAATATCTAGCGACTAATTTCTGACTATCTGCAATTGGGGGTGGCACGTCTATTCCAATTTGTGTTAAAAAAAAAAAAACACGCAAAAGGTGAAAGACGTCCTTGGTAAACGTTGCCTTTCCTCAAATGACTGTCAAATTAGCCTTCAGTCGGTAACACGGTGAGACATTTGAAGGCCCTGTGAGAGGAGCCCATCCAGCTGTGACAAGCATGTGTTTCAAATTGGGAATTTCACCAAGACTCACTCGACTCAATGACAACTCCAGGCAACCACCGCCTCAATGTTTCAAAATCACGTGCATAGCCCTCTTGCTGCGAATGCTGAATGAAAACGTGCCGCGAAGCCCCGGACAGCGGCGACAGCAGCATCTGCTCGGAGCTCATGGACTGGCTGCTTTGGATGCGAGTGCCCTGTAATTGGCAGGAAATTGTTGCAGGGAGCACCTCATTTGTGAAGCCAAGCCATACATCACTGCAGGAATGAGAAGGCAGCCGATTGATTTAAAAAGCCCTCCTCTCTTTCATTTGGTCAACAAGGTTTCAACTTTCATGTCGCAGCCGTCTCTTCTCATGACTCTTTGGTTTTGAGTTCAATTTGGATGACTCTCGTCTCTGAAGGCCTGCAGCCAAGAAATGGTTTGCAACAATGTACGCTTACGACAGAAAGACCAGGGAAAAATGCAAAAGCATCTGGAGTCACTTGTCTAGACCACCGCTGTAGATTCTCAATAAGGTATTCTGTTATTGCTCTTCCAATGCACTGACCCCAAGGTGAGACACAATGAAGGGCGGCTAAAGACTTTATTTTGCAGCCAGTGCATAAATTTCCCCATCTTGGACATCTCCTCTTTCCGCCGCAATGAAAGGATGTGGAGACAAAAGAGGAGAAAGGGCATTAGACAGCAGACAGCTGAACCCTCCTCTGTCCAAGAGGTGGGAATAATGTAGAATAATAAAAGGAACATCAGTCATCGTTTATCAAAGCCCTTGGAAATATTAGAAAGTGTCTAAAAGTGTACGTTTCTGAAACCTTTCCTTTGCTAATTTGAACTTTTGCCACGGCTATGAATGAATATGCATGCAACCAATTTTAGATTTCTCCACTTTCTAAACATTTGACCGTGTCTAATTTCACTTCACTTATTGTTTTTCCTTTTGTTTGACACACTGACCCCAGAAGAGTATGCCTCACACTCGGGAGACATAATGGAGGGTAAAGTTAAAAAGCTAACTAAAAACACAAGTGACCTTGTCCTTTCTCAGTGTAGCTAGCATTTCCACGTATTTTTCCGCACTACGCAGAACTAGTTCAAGTTTTTTGTTTATAAGTTTTAACACAAGGACCGCCTGTCATTTTTCCCATGTTACAGTAATTCCTCATTTATGGGGGGTAATCGGTTCCAGACCCAGCCGTGATAAGTGACTTTCCGCACTTATCATGGTCTTGAAAACTTGAAAAACAACTTGATCAACTGTCCTCATAATCACACTCTATGAACACACCCCTGCTAGAACTTCATTAAAATAAATCCTTTTGCTCAAAGGGGACCTTTAAAACAAAGCAACTTTTAATGATGACACATCATAGACAAAAACTCCTGAAAGTGTACAACACTGTCACAATACCAAGTTACAGTACACACACAAACACACACACACACACACACACACACACACACACACACACACACACACGCACTTCCACAACTAGTTTGTCGGGCTGCCAGGGAACTCGGGCCAACACTCTCTACTTCCGCCAACAAACTCCATTCTGGCCCGGCTTCACTCTTCAAGACCAAGGCCGTCTCACTCTAATTGGCTCAAACAAAAGCAGGTTTGTCACTCCTTTTGCGAGGAATGCTGTGGAAATCAAACAAACTCAAGCGTTGACACTCACCACTCAATTGAGCAGCCACCAGGAGTGGAACCAACGCCTCCAAATGCTCCAGTTTCTGCCATTACAACACAACTTTGGAGCACAAAGCCATCACACTCGCTGGTTTAAAGCGCCACCGTCTCTCCCTGTGCCACCCACTGAGTGGCGACGTGGTGAGAAAGCGGGACCTTCAAAAGCTGCGGGATGAGGACGGAGGGGGGCCGAGCGGACCTCAGCTTTGTCTTGACAGGCCACCATTGAGCATGCTAGCTGGCCCTCGTTAAAGTCCACGCACGCACACATGTACACACACACTTATGTAAAGACAGCCACCACAGGCATCTACATGCAAAAAAACATCAAAACAGACATACAGGTCAAATTCTTTGAAGCGCCAACGAAGGGGAGAGCGCAGAGTGCGAGAGAAGATGAAGGGAGTGGTGCGGAGGGGGTGAGGGTGGTATTTATAGACAACAAGTGATGTGATGCCCTCATTAATGCACGGCCCACTGAGCTAGATGACACACATGCCGCCAAGAGGTCATGTGACCACATTATTTACCCCAGCACCCACTGAGGGGTGGGGGGCTGATGAGGGAGTGAGGAAAAGCGTGGAAGGGAACGGGGGAGAAATACCCATTCCATTTGCAATGAAGGTTAAGATATGTTAATGAAGTAAAACGCAGGCCGTCATAGAAAGAAATATTATTGTTTCTTCAATTTCTTGTTCATTTTAATGGCTGGTAGAGCGACAAGTATGTTACCTGAAGAAAACAATGAACAATGAGTGAATACAACACAATGAATGAATGAATGCCTAAAAGCACTGTTTATTGCAGTACAATGCCACAGCTATTGATGCTATGCTAGCTATGTCAATTTTTTTTTAATAGTAAAAAAGTTGACTACTGGCATTGACTAGCCAGGGAAAGATTTTTAACACCTCAGTAAAACATATGTACTTTATTGTGATCTGATTGATCTTATTTATGATGTGGGAGTAACATCAAATGGAAAGCAGTAAATGAATACAGAGCCTCAATCCCACTTGGTGGACTTGGACCTGGTTTTCAGAGAGGTTGTGTCCCACAATGATGCACATTAGCATTCAAGTAAGGTCATCACATCTTACCTTCATGCATTCCCACATAGTATCAGCATTTGGGAGCAAAATGAGGTCAAATAAAAAGGCGGCTAGTACAGCGTAGCACATCTGTGCATGGGATAATGGTGTGTTCAAGGATCATCAAACAAAGTAGGATAAATTTTCGCTCACATTAAATACATTAAATATTTAAATATTTAATTATCGAGTGGTTAGCGCGCAGACCTCACAGCTAGGAGACCAGGGTTCAATTCCACCCTCGGCCATCTGTGTGGAGTTTGCATGTTCTCCCCGTGCATGCGTGGGTTTTCTCCGGGTACTCCGGTTTCCTCCCACATTCCAAAAACATGCTAGGTTAATTGGCGACTCCAAATTGTCCATAGGTATGAATGTGAGTGTGAATGGTTGTTTGTCTATATGTGCCCTGTGATTGGCTGGCCACCAGTCCAGGGTGTACCCCGCCTCTCGCCCAAAGACAGCTGGGATAGGCTCCAGCACCCCCGCGACCCTCGTGAGGAAAAAGCGGTAGAAAATGAATAAATGAATGAATTAAACATTTAAAAACTGGGGGATTTCCAACTAATAGTTCCAGTATTGTAATCAATAATATTTATTGTGATACAATTATGAATATCTATGTATTGTAATGACTGGTTTTGCAATTTTTACTAAATGTTTTATGACAATTGTCCTGCACAAATATAAATTGTGTATTTTCATTAGTATATTTCATGAAGGAAAGGCGCATTTTTACTAACAAACATTTAGAATTTAAAACCAGTATCATAAATAAACAAATCTTATTTTGAGCTGACACAAATAAACAAAAACATGTTAGTGTGACACGTCTCACTTGCTCACATTTTGTATTTGCTGAACGTTTGTGCTATATAATAAATAATAATAGTAATACAAATACATGCATGCCGACTGTATTTTTTTTAAAATAATGGCCCAAAATAAAGTTCCCAAATTGATATCCCTTTACATAAAATTTGATGTAATCATTGTTGTAGTTGCACATCGAATCGTTTAGCACAAAGATATTTCCCCTACTGATAAAGGATAAAAACTTATTTCCATCTGCGATTAAATGTGATTAATTGTGAGTTAACTATGGATAACATGCAAATATTTTAATTGATTGACAGCCCTAATTTCAATACATTTGTAGAATATGTCAACATTTGTTGAACATTTCAGATTAGCTTAACATGCAACTTGCTTCCTCAAGTTAGCGTTGCACCCAATCTTTGTCCAGATGGGAAAATGTGCAGCTGGGCGGGTACGGCGCAGTCATGTAAAGCAGAAGGTACAGCAACTGAGCTCAGGGCATTTGAATGTCCAGCTTTGTGTGGACACTGAATGCAGAAGAAACACTTGAGCTTCCCTCAATGCAGCTAACATGATATGAAAAATGCTGGAAAACACGAAGAAAGAAGCTAAAATAATAAGAGCTTCAAGCCTGAAATGTGGATAAGCGTTTTGCAGTGCACTGTAAAACACCACATAAAAGCTCTCTATGTGTTGTTCAAACGCTCCCACTGCATAAAGATGAAACCTGGCGGGTGGCGCTCACTCGCTCTTCATAAGAAGCCCGAAAAGTCTGCTTTGTACCTACAAGAAGGTCATCATTGTATTTTTTTATTTATTTATTTTATTTATTTTTTTACTCATTTCCGTCACACCCGTGAAGTGTTAATTTATAATTAAAAAAGTAGGAATTTTAGACTCGCATGATGTTGATGTCAGTGTAACCACTGTATTGGTCTGGGTTATGCGATATAATTTTAGGATTGCATAAAACACAGCTAGTTTGTCTATATGTGCCCTGTGATTGGCTGGCCACCAGTCCATGGTGTACCCCGCATCTCGCCTGAAGACAGCTGGGATAGGCTCCAGCACCCCCGCGACCCTTGTGAGGATAAGCGTGAGAAAATGAATGAATGAATGTTTAAAACATTATTAGAGCTCCCTCAACATGAAATAACCTTGTAGTCACTTTTACATTCCTACTAACCAATACAGTAGACATAATAAAAAAATAAGACACATAGACATAAATAAGACATGTTTTACTTCCGGTTTCTGCGCAGAACTCCCTGCCGTGACTATTGTATCATCAGTGTAACATTACTGACACCTAGGGCTCTATTTATTTAGAACAGGCGCACCTACCCTGTGCCAACGCGGTGTGGCCAGCGCACTTTACAATTTTTGTGAGTAGTACTTCACGGCGCAGCACAGCACACCCACGCCTCCATCCTTCCCACAGGCACAAGTGGCAAAGAGGGTGGAGAGGAGGCGTGAGGGGGACACTGCGCAAGATGACGTTCCGCCAATTTTTTGTGTATTTATCGCCAATATGTTTAGTTCACATGGGCGGCACGGTGGTCTAGGGCAGGGGTCGGGAACCTTTTTGGCTAAGAGAGCCATGAAGGCCAGATATTTTAAAATGTGTATCTGTGAGAGCCATATACATTTTTTAAACATTGAATGCAATAAAATATGTGCATTTTTATGTAAGACCAACAGTTTTAGATATAATGGTCTCTAATTATGTAGACCAGGCACACTACCCCATGCCAATGGGGTGTGGCCCGCACACTTTCATGAGCAGCGCAGTGTCTAATAATAAATCAAATACTTGTTGCCATTAATACAACTTCTGCTGCTGCATAGTTTTGCACCATACTCAGTATATTTCATTCTTTTGGCCATCTTTGCCAGAAGGCTTGGTTCTGCAGCTTTAGCTAGGTGACTATTTGACTAAAGGAGGAAAGTCTACATTTACATGTTGACATCTCAATGACCGAGGTAGACTACCGCATTACCCAGTAATAATCGAGTTTTGGTGTTTGACCTGGAAAATATCACCAAGAAAGATAGATATGGTCGGCCGTATTGCAGTAGAAAATAGATGGACGAATTAAAATGCATAAGAAAGTTGTTGATTATTTTTAACAGTCATTTCTGTGATGGTTTACTTTAAAATGTTAGCAAAAATAGATTTTTATTGTGGTAAGAAATGCCAGAGAGCCAGATACAGTCATCAAAAGAGCCCTACTTGGCTCCCGAGCCATAGGTTCCCTACCTCTGGTCTAGGGGTTAGCGCGCAGACCTCACAGCTAGGAGACCAGGGTTCAATCCCACCCTCGGGCATCTCTGTGTGGAGTTTGCATGTTCTCCCGGGTTTTCTCCGGGTACTCCGGTTTCCTCCCACATTCCAAAAACATGCTAGGTTAATTGGCGACTCCAAATTGTCCATAGGTATGAATGTGAGTGTGAATGGTTGTTTGTCTATATGTACCCTGCGACCAGTCCAGGATGTACCCCGCCTTATGCCCGAAGACAGCTGGGATAGGCTCCAGCACCCCCGCGACCCTCGTGAGGAAAAGCGGTAGAAAATGAATGAATGAATGTTTAGTTCACCAGCTCAGGGTCATTCATTTTTTTTTCAATTTTTTATGATCATCTATACTGGAATAAGTTAATTTTCTTGTCATTGGAAGAATTTGTACTGGTATACATTAATATAAAAATGATGGCCCGAACCGAATGGCATCCAGAACAAAACTAATATGACACAGCCATGTGGAAGCGGCCATGTGTCGAAATCGATGTTTCCATTGCTGCAATCAGGTTTAATCATCTATTGGAGGACGTGAGTGCAGGTCGAGGGTTTATCGTATGGGGGGTTGAATCGTGAGAGCAAGTGTGCAGATTGAGGCTCCATTACTCTTTAATGCAGATGTTGTGCTTGGATTAAGATGTTAGCCATCAACCCATCAAAACATGACCAGCCAGGAGATGCATGGAGAAGGAGGCGGATACGACACGCCAATCTTTACTGGAAAGGAAAATAACCTCCACCCCACTCCCTCTTTCCAGCATGGTCTGAATACTAAATTGTGCAATTGTAAACAAGGTGGCTGGTTCTCTTCCGCCTGTGACCGCTGCCCACTCAGCCGATGTTTAAAGAGGTTTTAGGGTCACGGGTTCACAACAAGGTGACTCGACTAAGTAAGGGCGTCCTCTTTCAAAGGGCCCCGTGTCTTCACCTTTCTTTTTGTTCCTGTTTTTCTTCCCGCAGCCCCCCAGTCCTCCAACCCCACCTCCCCAGGCTCTCTTTTTCACGTAACCTCAGCAACTGACCTGCCGTCTCAGCCCTAATTAGCATAGCATCCCAGGGCGAGGAGAACATGAAGGCTAATGGGGGTTGGAGGGCCCCAATTACACACGGAAGGGGAAAGACTCCAGCTTCTAACAAGTGAAAATCACCTGACTCGTTTACATAAGCCTCTTTCACACGGAAATGCAAACCATACCTCCTATATGCATTTCATGCAAAGTTTTTTCCTTTTTTGGCCCTTTTTATGATGTGATTTTAAACCTTTAATGGTATTTTTAGAATAGGCCATGGGCCAATAAGAACCTGGCTGCGTACCACAGATGGCCCCCAGGCCGCACTTAGGACACTAATGCCTTGGATGGATTTAAGCACTCACCATTTCGTGCCCGCATTCCGTCCCATCAGCCAGCGGCATGTGTTGTGTCCGACATCCTTTATGGTCCCCCTCGGCACTTGTGCACCACAGCCGCTTGCATTGTTTCTACGTTCAAACAACACAAGTCATCAGGTTTCAGGTTTCAACATCGGGTTTCAGGTTTCCTATACAAGCAAAAAACACTTCATCCAGGATTAGATGTTTTTAATTAAAAATCACAGGCACGTCAGTCAAACCGTGGCCTCCAGACTATAAGATGCAACTTTTTTTCATGGTTTGGTTGGTCCGGCAACTTGTACTCTGGAGCGACTTGCACATGTTTTTTCCCCACACTGAAAACCTCATAAGCTCTAGGCTTCTGTGCCAGTATCTGGTACTCTATGACTCCTGGACCACTGAAAGTTTATAATATCAACATCAAGTATCTTATCATTATCATTTATCATTTCAGCCTCTCACCTGCAGAGATTTTTGAAAACATTCCAGAGTGGAATGTTTATACAGGCAATACAAGAATGATGACGTTACCGATGCTCCATCGCCTTGTCGCCGCCATGTGACCAAAAGTGAGCTTTGACGACAAGCCAACATAAGTCAAGGTCAAACATCATATCTGAATATTTTGACTCACCTCAGTCAACATTTTCCTGATATTTTGTTGTTATACTCTATGAATGTGAGTGTGAATGGTTGTTTGTCTATATGTGCCCTGTGATTGGCTGGCCACCAGTCCAGGGTGTACCCCGCCTCTCGCCCAAAGACAGCTGGGATAGGCTCCAGCACCCCTGCGACCCTCTTGAAGACATGCGGTAGAAAATAAATGAATGAATGAATACTCAGTGGAAGTGGAAGACAACAGACATATTCACTGTTTCTTTCTTCTTCTATGGTTTGGAGTGTCACATGGTTCTCTCTGCACCAGTTCAAAGCACCACACATAGGTGCAAAAAGACAGACAGAATTACCCCCCAAAAGAACGTCATATTATGCAGATTGGAAGCTCCAAGTAGTCAAATATGCAGCTAAAAACGGTAATCAAGCAACAAAAAGAAAGTTTGGAATGGACGAGAAACTTGAGTGGATTGGCAAAAAAGGGGAGGACACTCAAACTGCAATGAAGAAAAGCATGATAACAAATTCTAGGTCTAAATCACTGGCTAAAAGCTAGGTGGGGGCAGCTAGAGGAACCAATGGGTGGTCAATAGTGCCCAGTCCACACCCAGGTAGGTGCTAAGGCAGCGGATATAGATAACTTACAGTCTTCAAATCATTATCTTTCCTGAATGTTCCTAATAGGGGTGGGGTCGAACCTGAGGATGGTATTCGGAACGGCACGATCCATCCATTTTCCATGTGGCTTATCTACACTGTGCTACTTTTATTTTGTCACCTTTGTCAAACAGCAGTTGAAGCACAAAAGCTAACAAATCGCTAATGAATAATGATAACGCTAAACAATTCCCTCGCCAGCATTCACTACCATGTCTGAGCGCTATGTGAAGAAGCCCAAAATAACTATTCTGGGCTATGCCTGCCGCTAACCAGGTGCACGTAAGCACATTTACACATTTTAGCTCACAGTTCATAGCAAAATAGAGACGGCTTGCATGTAAAAAAAAAACACTTGTTCAGGGCTCGACAATGACGTTGTACCGATGGCCCGGGGCAAGTTAAAACAAAATTCGGGCAAGTAAATCCAATCATTAATATTCCCGTCGGGCAAGTGCACTTTAGCATGCCGTACTGCCAAGAGTTTTTTTTTAAAGCGGTTCTTGTTGGGTGTTGGTAAAACACGGACTGCGTAATTCCGGTGGTAATTTGCAAACCAATCCTTGCAAATCTTGAAATGGACCAATCAGAATCGTTTATTTAGACCGCGGTCCGTAATCCACAATCCGCGTTTTACCCACACCCGTTCTTGTTCGCGATCAACCAATCAGCGATGGTTTTACTAGGAAAACATCTATCATGGCGTCCCTGCCAACATGGTCTAATTCTTCAACAACTTGTGAAGGAAAACAGCAAAAAGTGATGAAACAGTGCCTCCTAAACAAGTATTTTATTAGCGGCAGCAAATCAAATGATGGCACAGGTGAGTGAATCACATTGCTGTGACAATTTGAAGTGGTCACAATGAAACACCACCCATTAGATCCAATACCAAGTGCTGATTTTGCACAAGCTACAAAACCTAGCGGTTTCATTTCTCTGTGTATTTTTCTCACCTTTGCTTCACAAATTATTGTTTGACCATTGAGCATTTTTTCTGGATTAAAAACACTTTACTAGTACACAAATGTGTCAAATGTTTCATTGTGGTGCACAACTTATAAATATCACTGCTTACTACGACTACCATGTGTAAGGTAGTATGGCTTGCCATGTTAACATACATCTCCACAAATTTTCAGACATTCCTCCAAATACAATGCATCAGTACTATTATCTGATGAATTATCAGCATATATTGATATATGATATCATTATGGCACTTTTCATTTTACATGGGGCAAGTTCGGGCAAGTAGTTCTCACCTTAAGGATTCCCCATGGGCAAGTCATTTTTGTTTTTAACGTAGAGCCCTGTTGTTAGTTGAGACACGTATGCCAATGTAGCACCGTACGAAGAACAATAAATGATACCTGCAGTGCACCAGTATGTGAGCACCTCTCTATTTCAGGATTGTATTGTATTTTGCTGGTATTGATAGCAAGCTCACTTACCATATAGGGGCAAATTTGGGACCCAGGTCCAAACATGAGTTCACACTGTCTGTTGGCGTTGTAAATTTGACCAGGTAGGAGGGTGGGCAGCTCATACGTTCGTCCGACTGGCTCGTCTAGAAGGCACTCCCCATAGCCGGTGCTGTGTTACACATAAATCATAAAATAATGTCATTCAAGAAGCATATGTGAGGATTGGGTCAGATGTAAAAGGGTGAATAATACGGCCTATTACAGAGATATCAGTGTCTAAATCTCATTTAAAATGATTTTATTCAGACTGGCATTTGACATGATGACTATTGTAGGCACTCTAGGCATTATTTGCGCTAACCTGGTTTTACTCTTGAAAAGGACCTTTCAAGGAATACTAGTTGAAAAAGAAAGTCATTTTTCAGATTTTTGAGCAAAATATTATTTTTTCCCCGCAAAAAACACATCTCATTCACCATACATGTGTTCATAATAATGAATTACAGGTAAAAATGTAGAGCATACATGTACCACCGTTAAAACAATCCCACAATTTTTCCATGTTAATGTCTTTATGCTTCACTGATAATGTTTTGCAAATTCGCACCTTGTTCGACGGTCTTTGAACACAACGTAGTTGCTGTTCGGTTATGTTATTATTTGCGCTAACCTGGTTTTACTCTTGAAAAGGACCTTGGACGCCATTGAGATGTTGTAAGGTGCTATACAAATAAAGTTTGATTTGAATACAAAGGCAGAAAAGGATATGAAGTACCAGTTAGAGTTTTTATTGCGTGTGCTATACATACACATAAAGCTCCTTGATGAAGTCCCCTAATTCCCTAACAGTGGCTGTATTACGTTGTCATGACAGACCGCCCCTCCCCTCAAACCACCAGCGTGCAAACACAGCTGGCTTGAATGAAAAAAATCCTAGCTTCACACACAAAGTCAAACACGTCAAACACGGCGAGGATCTCGGCTTTTTGACATCAAAAAAAGGAAACCGGGTTGTGTTATTATGACACAATGTGGCCGACATCCTGGACGCAGGAGCTGCAACACCTGCCGGCACAAAGCAACAGACAGCGCCATGATTACACAGGATTATCCTCGCTTAACAGCGCTTTGTGTCACTCCCCTTTCATTTCCAGGCCCAATTACTTCTGCCAAGGAAGGCTGGAGTTTGCAGGATAACAACAAAATTACTCAAGCGCTTTCCATTAAAACTCGGGGCTTTGGTTTGAGTTTTTATACCTCAACAACAAATACGTGGTCATAGACGAGCAGGATATACTGTATCCCTCTTGGCATGTCACAATTAACATATTTGTGGATGTGTGTCATGTTTAATGTTCAACCTTTTTATTTGAAATCAGTGGGAGGCCCCCCCAAGGTTAGCATCACTTGCATATTGCTAGGTGAGCAAAAGTTCCAATATTGCATTTCAACAAGATCATCGTAATGTGGCACTTTGACACACGCCATGCTACAACTGCATTTGAATATCCAGCGGGCAACAGTCGGAAGAAGGCATGCCAAAAGATACCTTCCAAAATGCGAGCTAGTCAGTAAGTCCGTGCATGGAGCCAACAACTTTGCTGCTACTTTAGAAATAGTGAGGAACAGAAAGCCTTTCAGAAATGGCGAATCTGCCAAAACTCTATTGCTGGATGTGGCAAAAAAGTCCTTTTTAAGGACTTTGCATCACCAGAAGTTACTAGTGGTAAGAAGCATTTTATATTATGACTAGCTTCATTATAACAACATTAATAAAAATAATAAACGCAAACACTTATGATATACAAAACATTGGGATTGTATGGCATTCAGTTCTGAAAAACAATATAATGTGAGTATGCTGAAGTATTAATGTCAGGAACAGACGTCATACAGACAGACGCTCCCTTATTCAAGCATCTCTCAGCAGCTGTTCATCTGTCCAACTGGCTTTTTAATGGAAACTTGGTTTTTTTAAGGCTATCTGCAATTTGGAGGTGCGGTGTGTGAGCTCAGCTGGTCCTGGGGGTAAATCCACACCTGGTAGTTGTCAGAAGACATGAAAGCGCTTTTATTCATGAGATGACTTAGGAGGGAGGAATACTAGTTGAAAAAGAAAGTCATTTTTCAGATTTTTGAGCAAAATATTATTTTTTCCCCGCAAAAAACACATCTCATTCACCATACATGTGTTCATAATAATGAAATACAGGTAAAAATGTAGAGCATACATGTACCACCGTTAAAACAATCCCACAATTTTTCCATGTTAATGTCTTTATGCTTCACTGATAATGTTTTGCAAATTCGCACCTTGTTCGACGGTCTTTGAACACAACGTAGTTGCTGTTCGGTTACGTTCGCCCTACTCCGAATGCCTCCCGGACGCCTCTCTGGTGACGTGTTCCGGCCATGCCCAGCCGAGGGAAGGCCCCTGGGCAGACCTAGGACATGCTCGAGGGTTTATGTACTTGGTGTCCTCCCATCATGCTTTGCGGTACTGCTTTTTAAACAGTTGTTATTATGTGTTTAATGTTTTGGATTAGGTTTTTTGTCATTCCATGTGGGGTTGTGTGCCTTTGCACAATGTTAACGGGGCTTAATACATTCATACACAAAAAGTGTTTTGTTCACTGCATTGGTTGTTGGTTGTGTGTCCAGCAATTTTTCTTTGGTATGAAGTATTTGATTCTAAAAATAAGTGTTTTCAGTTTAAAGGTCCTGTTTATTTGTACAGAAATCTTAATTTAGGATTTTTTGTCAACTAAAATGAACTAGCTGCATAGACAGATCATTTCTTTTGTTTTAGGTTCTTTTCCCAATATCTAGTCTGACAACGCATACACTGGCTCTGTGGCTCTGTTGAGATGGCAAAGGTCAAGGGTGGCGTTGGTGACGGGAGTGTCGCAATCAAAGTTTAAGGAAGACATAGATTACTATGTCAACTAGGCAACTATTGCCCGTATAGCTAATTAAGGTTGTATGATACTTGGAACAAGTTGAATAAAATTACAAAATAAAATACCAATATTTAGACTTTTTTGTAATACTATTTATTAATTTAGTAACAACAATTACTGATGTAATTGTATAATATATAATAAAATGGCAATTACAAAAAGAATAATAATTGTGTAATATTAATAACAATTATACTGTAATTATAATTATAATAATACCAATAGTAATAACCGTTGATAATAACAATAATTATTTATTGCATAATACTATTTATCTATGTATGTAATATGTCAAGTATAAATAATAATTAGACATGTCCGATTCTATCAACTTGATATCAGCTAAAAAAATCTAATATTCGGTATTGGGATTTTCCCTTTATGAGAAGTGATGTAGCACACGTAGCATTAGCATTGCCTTTGCGGATATTGTAGCTAAATGCATTTAAGTGTTGCTCAAAAGGCTGTTAAGCCTTACTTTAACAAGGAGAGCAACATCAGGGCTCATAATGACCTACATTGAAATCACGGGTGGGTTAATATTCCCTACCATTCTTACCCACGGTGTCTTAGAGAAAGTACCAAAACATCACACAGCAAGTTAGATAAAAATCCAAAAATAGGCACCACTCTTTTTTTTTTGCTTTGTAAACACACGACCTTTCACCTCAACTGGGTTTCAGATGAGATTTTTTAAAACTACAATGCCGCTTTACTGCAAACATCTGCCCAGCAAATTCAGCCATCCTAACTCAGATTCCCCGAAAAAACCCAAGGGAACCATGTGGCATAGAACAATAACCTCTCAAAGTTGAAACCCTAATGGGACTCTTGAGGTCAAGCGTGAAGGTACTTACTCAAGGAACTCTGTGATGTACTTGCGGCTGCACTTTGACCAGGACCAGGGGTTGGTGTCGTAGTTGAGGGTGGGAGCCATGACATGATACTGGTGCTTCATGCCGGCCTCCCGACATTTGGGGTTGTCGTCGTGAGGCATGTTGAACCTAAGAAATACACATAGCATGATTATGGGCTGCTTGATGTCTCAGTCATGGTTCCACAAGATTAAGCGTAACAAAACGTATGCTCAGCACCTTTTAATGCCACGGTGGCGTGGACACCTCTTTTCCACTTTATACTGGGTGTCAAACAACAAGACATGTTTGTCCGTCAGGTCTGCTGATGAGAACCACCTCCAGCTCACCCCTCAAAAAGACCAAAGGTCGCCATCTCACATTCTCAAACGGCTTAAGAGAGGAAAGGTGCGCCCGCGATCCACCATCCACACTCATAACATGGTGCTTTCATTCCACGGACGTGACGATGAAGAGGCATACTGTATGTACACTACCTAACATTCTCATAACCAAACTTGTCAATAATAATAATAACAATAATAAATGTTATTTATATTGCACTTTACATTACAGAAATCTCAAAAGTGCAATCTCAATGCAAAATCTCAAGTGTCACTGATATGTATGTGCAATACACTATCAAAATTATTCAACCCCCACTGCAATAATGCGTTTTAGCAAGTTTGCCTTTCATTTTTAAATCTCGTTTATAATCAGAATAAAGGACTTTGATAAATAAGAGAAATAAGACAAATGCAACTTAAATCACAACAATACTTTTCTTAATATATCAACAAATGTCCTTTCTGTGATTACCACTTTGACAAAATTATTCACCCCTTGGTCACATACCTCTTTAATACTTAGTAAAACACCTTGGCAATAATAACGTCCTTCAGACCTGATACATAGTTTGACACTATTTTCTTGCAGCGATCTACAGGACTCTTAGCCCATTCCTCATGGGAAAAGGCCTCCAGTTGACTGGCATTTTTGGGCTTTCATGCTGCAACTGCCTTCTTTAAGTCCCACCACAGATTCTCTATCGAATTCAAGTCAGGCGATTGCAATGGCCACTCCAGAATCTCCCAGCCCTTTGTCTGCAACCAAGCTGTGGTAGATTTGGATTTTGATATGCTAGGGATTGTTGTCCTGTTGGAAGGTCCAACGTCTCCCAAGCTTAGTTTTGTCCCTGACTACATGAAATTTACACCCAAGATTTCCTGGTAGTTGACTGAATTCATGGTACCTCGCACACACTGAAGATTTCCTGTACCTGAAGAAGAAAGAAAACAGCCCCAGAGCACGACTGACACCCCACCATGCTTCACTGCAGGCAAGGTGTTCTCTTCTTTCAAAGGCATCCTTCTTCCTCCTCCAAACATATTGTTGAGCCATAGGACCAAAGAGTTCCAATTTTGTCTTGTCGCTCCATAGACCAGTATCCCGAAACCCTTGTGGTTTGTCTACGTGTTGTTTGTCCTACTGGAGTCAACACTTCTTGTGATTTGGAGTCAGCAGAGGGGTGAGTGTGCGCCTTGTGGTCTGGGCTGAAACCTCGGTACCTCCCTCTGCTAAGTCCTGTTGTATTTCCTGAGCTGTCACACGAGGATTTTCCTCCACCTTTGCTTCAGGTACCGGACAACAGTCGCTGACAGCATCCTCTTTCTGCTGCGCCCAGTTCGCGTTTCCACTGTGTCTTGAGCTTTAAATCTGCAAAGAATGCTTCAGATTGTGTCTTTTGAAACGTTGAATTCCTTTGCTATGTTTTTATATCTGGGACCTTCTCTCTTGACTTCTTTGACCATTGCCTTGGACTTCACCACGTTGCAAAGACACCACTGACTGTCTAGAAGGAGCTGAGCATCACAGTTGTTTTAAATCTGCTGCATTTTTGTTTCTTATGGTTCTATCCACATCTACAGGTGTTTAACACCTGACTTGAAAACACCTGATTGAAACCTCTCTTCTTATGAGTGGTCGTCTTTAAGGGGTTGAATAATATTGTCAGTGAGCAAAACACTAAAAGGGCATTTGTTATTGTATTAGAATAAATATTGTTGTCGTTTTAGAACTCCTTGTAAGATTGTATTATAAACATGATTCAGGGGAAAAACTCGGCCACCCCCTCACCCAGTCCCCAGCTTTGACACTGGAACTGTTTGCGTTTGTGCCCTCCGACTCAGTGTCAGTGGGATTGAGAAGGACCTCAGAGTATTCAGACGATATCCTCAGTTAATGTCAGCAGCACTGAGGTGTCAGATGGTTTGCCAGAGCCTCTTTGTTGCCAACTGAAGGTCCTGCTCCATGGCCTCAGCAAACTCCATCACCCAAGTTTTTGTCTTGACCACGTCGAAGCCGTGTGCAGCTTGGCATGCCAGGACTTGCTTGTCAGCTGCTTCGGGAGTCCTACAAGTCATCCATGCTCGACTGGACTCCTTATTCAGCTTGACGGCAGCTCTGAAGTTTGGTGTCCATAATCGGGTTCTGGGCTTGCCTCCACGACTGCCGCAAACCACCTTGCAGCTGCAGTTCTAATTGGTTGCCTCAGCAATGCAGGCATAGAATACAGTCCATTTGGACTCGATATCTTTGTTCTCCCTTGCTCTGCCGGAGAAGACTCAACGAACGAGAGCCAATACGATAAGCCTGCACCAGCGCTCAGCCTCTCCACTGCAGCAGCTCCAAAGCAGAACGAGGTCAAGCTCCACTCAATGAGTTTGGTTCCAGAACCCAACCTGTGAAGTGAGTATGTTTAATCAGAATGTCTCAACCTTTCGCACAAGTTTGGGGTCCTTCCCCACCAGAAAAGTGACATTCCATCTCCCAAGAACCAGATTTGGCTGCCGAAAACCAGGTCGTCCAAGCGCTCGCCCTCGATTGCACCAGACCCTTATGCATGCTGCCACAGGGAGTGGGTCTCCGGGGGAGAGACTCCCATGGGTGAAGGCCCAATCGCCAGGTGCTCGCCTGCGAAGCCCTCGCCCGGGCCTGGCTCCAGGGTGAGTCCCTTGTGTTTGTTTGGTCGTCTGAATTACTCTTAGTTCTTCTTAGTCTGGCCCAGGGGTGTCACTAGGTTCTGAGGACAGGGGGGGCTTAGATGTACAGAATATGAATGAATGTAGTAGACGTTCAAAAAAATAAAAAAATAATACCAAAAAACAAATAAGGAACAAGAAGAGGGATATAACGTTCCCACTTTTGGACAGATTTAGTAGAGATACTCAATTGTTTGAGGCCACCATTAAATGTACACAAGTACACACAATCTACACAATATACATAGGCCCTAAAATAGGCCTAATGACGCCACTGGTTCATACATCATATAATCTTGCATAATGAACACATTATCAGGTATTTGTTTCCTGCTGCACCACTAATGCCGACTAATCCAGCCTGGGCTAAAAGACCTCAAAATACAAAAAATGGCAGAGAGACCTTTAACCCACATTCCAATGACCTCCAAGAAAAAAAAACATCAAATGAAGATGCGTCCAAAAAAAGATGAATACAAAACCCAACCTGTTGTATTCAATGAAAGCATCTGCAAATGAAGACCTCTTGTTGCTCTTGTTTGCATTTGGCAAGCCCATAAAGACCGTCTTCTTGATGATGTGCAGAATCGGAACCACGCAGTCAACAGGCGCGCTCTGGCGCCTGCGGACGAGCGCACGCACGTATGTGTGTATTTACACACAGCTGTATGATGTCGGCAATGTTTACAACAGGATGTGGGTCAAGGCTGGCCGCAGGGTCTCACTGTCTCACACACACACAAACACACACCTGACACACACACCAAATGAAAGTTCAGCAGACATACGTAATATAACGATACTTCTGGCTGATTCGGACAACGTCATCTCCACCAGCTTGGCTTGACTGCAACTTTGCAGAAGGCAGACTTATAACCACTCAAATCTTTCATGAATGATTATAATGATACCCTGTGATCCTCCTCGGGACGATTTATTACCTGGTGCACATTTATAGCGCAGGTATAGCATACAGTCTTCAAGTATTTGATAATGGTAATGGTAATGGTTTTATTTCATTTGAACATGCATCAGATTCCAATTGAATGCATCCCATAATCAGTTCCCAGTTCCACATGTCCAAAAGGAGTAGGAAGAAGCAAAGCTTATTAAATCCTACCCCTCCATCTGGTACTTTTACAATCACTAACTGTTACATTTGTTCACTTCCTGCTTTCCTAATATAGTTTTTTTTATTATTATTTTTTATTATTATTATTATATATTTTTTTGTCACGTACCGAAGTAGGAGGTGACATGAGCATCCAATGCCATAATGGGTACCATAGTAAGTGTCAATATAGTGATATATATAGCACATCATGACTGGTTCAAGACTCTTCATCCTTGTATTTAGCAAACATCAACTGCTTGTATTGTTTCTTGAATTGGCTCATCGTTGTGCATTGTTTGAGTATTTGAGGAGATAAGAGGCTGTTACCGTAATGAGGAAATAAATCAGTGGCTTTGCTACACCCCCGGCGGCGGTGCATCAACAGAGGAATCAATTCCAGTGACTCACGTCGTGGCTGATAAGCAACACTTAAACAAGTATGCTGCTGAAATGATCACTTCACACTGTATACTTCAAGAGGGAGTTCACACTCGAACAGATCATTTCAAAAAAATCTGGTTATCCGAAGCTTGGTGTGAACCAAAGTAGCACACCGAAGTGTCTCAGTGCGCTTGTGAGATGGAAGCGCTAACGGTGCTAACCTGGCTGCAGAGGCGACCATGAGTGCAGCATAATTGCACTCAAGATTGAAGATTATATTTAACTTTTTCTACATTTATTTTAAAAATTGAGTATACTATTTCATTTCAGTGGGCATTTTTCTCTAATAATGTTTACATTTTAATAAAACTTTGCACACATATTTGGCCTTGACTTTTGTCTAAATTCAGTTTATGGAAAGAATATCAGGATATAGTATATTGTGTATCGATTTTCTACTCAAATATATTGGGATATGAGTTTTGGTCCATATGGCCCAGCCCTACCATATAGACAAAAGCATTTGCACGCCTAGCCATCACACCAACAGGAAACAGAAAACCATTTGCAGCTCAAACAACTGCTATTCTGCAGCGTGTCCATGGTCATTTTGTCCATTTGTGAGGTCTGAAAGTGTTCCTCCGCACCAAATGCATCCAAGCATGCCTTTTTGAATCTTCTTTCACACAAAAAGGATGATGTCCAACAATTGCAACTGCAATTCTGCATTTTGTTACATTTTGTTACTGCATAGGTTATTGTTTTTGATGTACATATATTTACACTTATTTTGAAAAGCACCTGCCACTTTTATATTTATATTGTTATTCCTTATTTTATTTCTATCCTTTTCCTTATTCTTATTTTTACTTTCTACAAAATGCACTCAAATTTCGTTGTATGCAATACAATGACAATAAAGGCGATTCTGATTCTGAATTCTTCACAGTATTGTCCAGACCCTGATTAAATGGACAGTAGACAACCACAATGTGTCCCAGGGGGCCTCTTTCAATATGCAAGTAAAAGAAAGTCAATAAAGAAGTCAATCAATCCTTCAACTCCATGACACAAACGGCCATCCAATCATAAAATCATAAATCCATCGTCTCCCATCCTAATACATTGATAAAGAGGTGTGCCTCTTTTCTATTTACGATCCAAAACATTTGACCTCAAACCCCCCCCAATTAGTCTAAATGCTTCTTTAATCCACCATACTGTGACGTCGCTCCCACAACCTGACACTGGCTTTCCCAGGCCTGCATTCAGGCATTATGAGCGTGCAGCATTTTGCACATTTTGTTTTATTTAGATTTACATTGCCAACCAAAAGCCCAATAGCTGTTGACTCTCGGGACGAAGGCTTGGCTGCTCGAGGCACCTTCATTGAAAGTTTTTTTTTTCCCAAATTGAGAAAACTGTCCAATCACCTTGTTCATTCTTTTTAAAACCAAAATATTCAGAAACTGGGGCTGTTGCCTTCGCCTTAGAAAGCAACACCTCTGTGCCTTGATTCATAATAGCATATGCTTTCTCATGAAGCTCATTTGGTGCTCACACTTTCTAGCCCCGCCGCCACAAATATGCTGAATGAGAGGAGAGGAGGGTTCACTCTCTCTGTTAAATCCATTACAGAACCAATGTGCACGAACCGATGCAGAGTGAACCCTCCTGTCATCCAGCCTGTACAGTATAGGCCGAGAGACAAGCAGATGAAACACACACGCATACATTTAGAGGTTATCACATGGTTTGTCTGGTATCAGGCCAGGTATCATGCCCCCAAGTGTCATTATCAGGTCGAGGGCTGATTCTAGCACGCGGGGGCATGATACTGGGCCTGATACCAGACAAACCATGTGATGATCTTATTATCACATACTATTTAATCATGAGCTTATTATCACGTACTTTCGTTTTTCCATCATGTAACGTGCCAGAGAGTTGAATTTTGATTTGAGAGAATCAGGCTCGTATTCATCCCCATTTTCTTTTCTGATTGATAAAATAATGTAGCGACCCTGACGTGTTCATGTTGACATGTTGTGCTCTTGAGTGTCTGACTGTTCCAGGTGACTGTGAATGCACCAGGGGTGGGGGCGTGTCGTGTTGAGGAAGCACTGTTGCGTTGCTGGCGGTGGTTGCAACGGCGTGGTTACGGCCGACAGTAGCCAGTATTGTTGTGTCATAAAAGCTTGTTAGCGATCACAGTCGTGTCCTTTCCATAGCGTCGGCAACGACGTTACAATAAACATAGACACGTATTTGTCTAACTCAGGCGGGGGAATACGTTCTACCAGTCTTTGTTCGTTCTTGCAGTTGCAGTCGCCCTTGGTTTTCCGACTCGTATTTGCATTTTTTGTTTTTTCGATCATTTCAAGAGTGTCCTCCTCATTAATGGTGATAAAACGTTCCATTTCTAATATTCTGTTTGCTATTTTCCCTATTTGTCTTTCGCCGGGAGTGTCAACCGCTGACATGTTGACAGAGCACAGACGGCAGCAAAACAAACGCTCGTGTGCTGTTCTCTGATTGGTTGTTTCACAGGCACGATACCAGAGCAACGCGCTCTGAGTGGACAGCTACGGGGGCTGATACTGACATGGTTAAACTCTATAGTTTATCAGTATCACTGCCCTGGGCTTTGACACAGTATCATTTGGGCCTTTTCCCGTATCATTCATGGGCGCTTTCTAGGGTACAGGGCCAATTAATACTGTCGTATGTGATAAGTCAATTTATCAAGGGTGTCATAATTGTTGACCTGTTTATGTTTTTAATCATCCATTTATTGACTATCTAGCCCAATTGTTGATAAATACTGTAACATGTAACCTGTAAGAAGGGTTAGCTTGCTGAGCTGCTGGCACATACATTTAATTCAAAGTTGTATTCATTATTTTTTGCAGCTGCGGCACTCTCAATAAGAGGGCTTTTTGTTGGCAGTTGTCTGTGTTCATATTGTATACTGTGCGCTTGTGTGTATGTGCCCGTGACTTACACATGGCCCAGCTCGTGAGCGATGGTGAAGGAGGCACTAATTCCGTTTTCCTCGCTGATAGAACAGCTGCGGTACTGGTCGCACATCGTCCCCAGTTCTGCAAGCCCTGTAGACACACACGCACGCACATATGGCATAAGCATGTTTTCTTTTAGTTTTGCTCTGTCACAATAATATTATTATGTAAAAGTATTACTACTGCAGCGTTTAGGACAGGGGTAGGCAAACTTTTTGACTTTAACAAAACGGGGGGGGGCGCAGACTATATATTTTACAAGTAACAGTCCACCTGGTATTATTGTATCTGTAAAAGTGTCATGCAATCTGCTATTATTATTTATTATTTTATATATTTATTCATTCATTCATTCATTTTCTACCGCTTTTTCCTCACAAGGGTCGCGGGGGGTGCTGGAGCCTATCCCAGCTGTCTTCGGGCGAGAGTGCACCCTGGACTGATCGCCAGCCAATCACAGGGCACATATAGACAAACAACCATTCACACTCACATTCATACCTGGACAATTTGGAGTGGCCAATTAACCTAGCATGTTTTTGGAATGTGGGAGGAAACCGGAGTACCCGGAGAAAACCCACGCGTGCACGCAAGAGAACATGCAAACTCCACACAGAGATGCCCGAGGGTGGAATTGAACCCTGGTCTCCTAGCTGTGAGGTCTGCGCACTAACCACTAGACCACCGTATTTATATTGAAATATTTTATATTTAAATATTTTATATTTAAATATTTAAACAATTATTATTATTATTATTATTATTATTATTATTATTATTATTATTATTATTATTATTATTATTATTATTATTATTATCACTATGCTTGTGTCCCTTTTTTCAGGAGCACTTTGTAAACAACAGACCACATCAAATAACAAAATTGATAAAACCATCAAAAGGTTGGCTCAAGCCACGATGCCAGTTCGTATGTTGAGTTTAAATGAAATACTTTGGAAAGAACGGACGGGCCGTATTCAAACACTTGGCGGGCCGGATGTGGCCCCCGGGCCGTAGTTTGCCCACCCCTGGTTTTGGAGCTTCAAAGTAGAAAGTTGATTTGGTGAAAAAAGTCTTACCAAGAGTGTCACACTTGTCTTTTGCCCGGCAGATATCTTCCCTGGGGGAAAAAAATAGATATGAGTCGATGCCTTTGGAGTACCAGAGGAGGATACATGAGTACAGATGAATATACCTGGTGATGAGGAGGGCTGTGTCGTGGTGGAAGGGGTGGCTGTCATCCTGCACGTTTTGTTTCTGCTGCCATGTACAGAAGTTGTGTAAAGTGGTGGCAGCGTTGAAACTCACTGCAGGACCTTGCTGTTAATCAAGGAAGACAATGCTAGTCAAAGATCATCTATATAGCAGCAGTTACGGGCTCCTTTTCAGGACATACTTTAAAAAAGGAGTGCTGTGCTGTTTTTAAGTACTGCAAAAACATTACTCAAAGATCGTCCCTTTCACCAGGCATGTAGTGCAATTTTTAAGCACCTACTGCAAAAACAAAAGATTTTCAAACTGACAGGAACAGTGTGCTGTTTTTAAGGACACACTGCCAAAAACATAGTTTGAAGATCATCAATGTGACAGGAGCAATTTGTTGCTTTTTTAAGGCTCTGTTGCCATCTTTTTAGGATCCTTTGCAAAAACGAAAGCACCTGCGGCATCTGTACCTGTTCATCGTGGATGACGAGCAGCTTGACAATCATGATGTTGATGAGGTTTCCTACGCTGGGGTCGCGGTACACGGCCGCTACCTGTAACAAAGACCAGGCACAGACAAAAAGATGCAAACCTCCACAAAGGTGCGCTGGATGGTGAAAAGATGATTTTGTTATTGTGGCAACAATAACACTTCACACACCAAGTCCCCTCAGGTTTCATAAACATACTCTTAAAGCGGTGCAGTCCTCCCTTCTGTGAGGGCGGACGAACATTCCCCTCCGTGTCCTCGTGCACCCCCGTCACAGTCGGCAAGCGTCTTCTTGAGGCCGCAGCCTCCTGACAGGAACTCATTAGTCCGCTATAAACATTTAGCTTGTCTCTGTCCTGAGGGGGGGACGTAAACACGGCCCGGGTCTGTCTCCACTTGCTCTTGGACCGACTAGACCACAAGCACCTTTGTGTGACCCCACATATACCGTGGAGGCCATGGTGAGATGCCATTCAAAGCAATTCCCATAAGAAAACCTGGAAATGAAATGATTCCTTCTAGTCTCAAGCTGTGATCGCCACAAAAGATTTATAAACAATACACGCAATCTTGGCATGATGCCAAATACAGAATTGATTTGCCGTTAATTTAAAAAAACTACATCAGGAGGTTGCCTACAGCCACAGTTGTTTTTTGATCCATTGCTAATTACAGACCCTTTTGTCGCCTGATGTTTTGTTTGTTTTAACAGAAGGCCCTAATGCAAACAAACTCTAATGCTGTGTCATGTCCGAATGGTGGTGTTGCGTTTTCTTCTGCAGGCGGATGTTGGGAGTGGAGTGGAAACCAGCTTTGAGGCGCATTACCGCATCTAGCAAGTTGGTGTGTAGCCCTTTGTTATGAACCCGATACAGCAACCGGTTTGGCCCGATCTTGTGGCGAAAGCCGATCTTATCTGATCTTCAAAAATACAGCAAATCGGCCCCTGATGCCAATCCTGAAGATCGGATCAGGACATCCATAGTTTGTGATGTCAGTCAGTTGATTGTTGATAATTCTCCAATCATATTCGGTATCTGAGAAAGTCAGCTTTTTCGCCCTCTTTCCTATGACTTGGGGGAGGGGAAAAGTCCATTCATTCATTCTTAAAGGGATTGCTGCAAATGGCGGAAATTCAAAATGTTTTTTTTTAATCTGATTCATCGATTAGTCGAAAAACAAAAAATTACAGATTAGTTGATTATTAAAATAATCGTAAATTGTAGCACTAATGTTCAGCACTACAAACTCCACCTAGGTGGCTCTAAATTGGTTCCTCCAAAATGGCCAGAAACGTCATTACAGTTCCTACAGTCCAAATACACACACAGTAGTTGTGTGTAGTGTGTAGTTCCGTGCAGTGGAGGATTCCACAGTGGAAGTATAACGAGAAGTTAACTAACATCGTTTTTCATGACGTACTGTTCTACATCAGATGTGCCAACCTTGAAAACATTTTATAAGTACTCACCCACCCCAACAGCCCCCCAACCACCCAAAAGTCAAAGTTTGGGGGCACTGTGATATTTTCATTATATTTTTATTGATTGCTTAATTATTATTCTTATTTTTATATTGATTTCTTAACTTGACTTTCTTAACTTTCTTAACAGCTTTCTTAACTGTGTAAGAGTGTAAAAAAATCTAACCTTAACTTGTGATTTTTCATTTTGTTTAATATTTTCTTAATTTAATAAAATGTTTTTGAAAAATAATTACATTATTTATCTTGTTTTATATTTTTGTATTTTACTTTTTTTCATATATTTTTTGCTTATTTGTATTTTCTATTTACCTAATACCTTAAAAATGAAAATTAGGTTTGTTGTGTCAAATTGTATTTCTATGTTTTTAAGAAATCACTAATCAAAGATCTTCTATATGAGAGGAGCACTGTGTTGTTTTCAAGGACTGACTGGAAAAGACACTAATCAAAGATCTTCTCTATGAGAGGAGCACTGTGTTGTTTTTAAGGACTGACTGGAAAAGACACTAATCAAAGATCTTCTATATGAGAGGAGCACTGCGTTGTTTTAAGGACTCACTGGAAAAGACACTAATCAAAGATCTTCTATATGAGAGGAGCACTATGTTGTTTTTAAGGACTTGCCTTCAAAAACACAAGTCAGAGATCCTCATTGTGACAGCAACAATCTGGATTCTTTTTTAAGGCTTTGATGCAAAACTTGTCAAAGATCCTCTATATCAGGGGTGCTCACACTTTTTCAGCATGCGAGCTACTTTTAAAATGAGCGAGTCAAAATGATCTACCCACTACAAAAATGCAAAACATCTATTTATTTTCAAATGTATTGAGGATTATTTGTACGTACAATGTATGTTGATGTACCTTACATAACCAAATGAGCCAATATTGGAAAACACACATAATTAACTATTAACATTTTTTGTAATTACCTGAGTTTACTTTGATGACTTGCACTGAATTGAACCAGCCAGGGATGCATAGTCCGGACAGTAGCTGCTGATAGCCAGCCTCAAGCACACTTCCAAATGTTTATCAGTCATGGATAATATCCGTATCATAATATCCGTATAATATTCCATATCCGTATGGAAGTGATATGTTTTTTGCCTTTTTACTTGGTCCAGTTTTTGCCTTTTTACTTGGTCCAGCTCCTTCACTCATTTTAGTGACCATAAACTTTAGCGAGGGCTTCAAATCTGACGCAATTCGCCGACTAGCTTAGCACTTTGCATCGTTGTTTACGCATGAGCGGTGACCTAAAGGTCAAAATTCAGTTGTCGTCTGACTGGTTGTCCTGTATGTCAATCAAGTAACGGGGATGGATGATAGGCTGACATCGTAAGTTCTGCTGCACTTAGAGACGTTGTTTGATTTGATTGGTCACCCGAAGTTGTCATCTGAATGGCTGCCCTGTATATCAATCAAGTGACGGCATTGACGCTGGGATGATATTTTTTTAATGTCACGCCGCGATCGACCAGCGATCGACCAGCGATCGACCAGCGATCGACCAGCGGTCGACCAGCGATCGACCAGTACCACCTCCGCGATCAACCGGTAGATCGCGATCGACTTAATGAGCACCCTGCTGTTTTTTTAGGATGTTTTGCAAAAACGCCAGCCAAAGATGCTTCTAATGACAGGAGGGCCATGCTGTATTTCAACAATGAAATGAGCTAGAGGCCACAAATGGCCCCTGGGCTGGACTTTGGATAAACCTGCTTTTTCTTCGGGTTGAGCGTGTGATGTGAAGTCAACTCTGTGAGCAAGCGCAGCGCTTGTTGACTGTCTAGCTCAGGGGTGGGCAAACTTTTTGACTTGCGGGCCGCATTAATTTAACAAAATTGACGGGGGGGATTATGTAGTATTTTACACGTAACAGTCCATTTTTACACCTATATTTTTACACATATTTTACATGTAAAAGTGTCATGCAATCTGCTATATGTGCACTTTGAAATCATTTATTTGATGTAAAGTGTGTTTCTCAATGTATTATTATTATTATTGTTATTTTTATTAGATTTATTATTATTATTATTAGTTATAGTAATGTTATTATATTATTATTATTATTTTGTTATAATAATACTATTACTACCATTATTATATTAATATTATTAACAACAATATTAATATAATAGTAGTATTATTATCATTATTTGTATTACTATTATTGTGCTTGTGCTCCTTTTTCCAGGAGTATTTTGTAATATTACTACCATTATTATATTAATATTATTAACAACAACATTAATATAATAGTAGTATTATTATCATTATCATTATTATTATTATTATTATTATTATTATTATTATTATTATTATTATTATTATTATTATTATTATTATTATTATTATTATTATTATTATTATTATTATTATTATTATTATTATTATTATTATTATTATTATTATTATTATTATTATGTGCTTGTGTCCCTTTTTACAGGAGCATTTTGTAACAGACCACTTAAAATATCGAAATTGATAAAGCAGCTACCTCAACCATCAAAAAATTGGCCCAAGCCACGATGCCAGGTTTTATGTTGAGTTCAAATGAAATATTTGGAAAAAACAGGCGGGCCATATTGAAACACTTGGCGGGCCGGATGTGGCACCCGGGCCGTAGTTTGCCCACCCCTGGTCTAGCTTGTAAGCTTCCTTGGTAGCGAGCTAACAATGGTAATTAAAGAGAGAAGGAGAGCGTTGATGCAGCTGGAACTAATCAAAGCGGTCAGTGGATCCCAAATTGGCCAGGTTGTAGCTTGCCCACAATAAAGAAAAACAATAATGATTCTGAGAAACATTATTTTACTTACTACTGACATGATTGTGAGGATGTAGTGCTCCAGGTTTCGTCCGTGGTGTCGGGCCATTTTGGCGTCGGCCGTCACCATCAGCTCAACATAGCGCGGGTAGGAAAGGAAGCGCTTCCGTCTGCGCGGGGTTCTGTGCTGCGTTCCGTTGGAATGGCTCGTGTCACCGCTGTCATTGGTGGTGGCTCTCAGAGAGTCCGGCTCCCCGCCCAAGTTCTCTCGAGCCTCCAAGGAGTCCGGCTGCTTGGAGGCGTCTGCTTGGAGACACAGGGAAGATAAACAAGCTTAGCATCTTCCATCATTTGAGATACAAAATGTAGAATGCTTTACTGTCTTTGTGTCTGCAAGCTGTGGATCTGAACAAACAAAACAAATAAACAAACAAAAAAAACACAGTCAATTTCAGTGTCATCCTTAGCAAAACAATTGCAATCGGCAAGAGACAACAGATTGCTTTTCCAAATCCCGTGATGACGTTTTATCCACTGCCGAGTGGCCTTCACACTGACTGATCAAGTTACCCCCTTGGCTTATACATCATTTTAAAACCATGCACTGAAAGGCAATACGTTACAGAAGTTTAATGACACAGCTTAATTGTCCGATTTAGAAGCTAGCGAGGGAACACCTTCAACATCATACGGCTGGCATTCTTTTAGCTCAAGTGCACACGTCGACCCAACAATGAACGATCACCAGCACACACGTTCTTCACTTTAATTGCAAATGTTGATCCAAAAAATGTAGGACAACAATGTAAACCCAGTGGAAGGGTCGGACATTGGCGAGCTGTGTGTCAAAAATAGACATTTTTATCACTAGCCACGTTTACGTGAGGGTTTTTTCTCTTTCCGAATGGAATCTTTCTGAAAACAATGGTATACATGGAAAGGAAGATTCCAATCTCTTGTCAACATGCGCCACTATAATCAAACAGAATAGTCAATGGGGCATGCCCAGTAAAGAGTAAACATCAACATCACGTGATACCGACTTCCCAGAGTTTTCCTTTAACTTGTTGGAATAATTCCGTATTGTCGTTCAGTCTTGAAATTAGTTTGGATCAAAAACCAACTTTCCGCAGCAGTCCAGTTCTGACATTTTTAAAAGTGAAGAACATCTGGATCTGCGTGTTACGTCATATCTGAGCATGCGCTGAAAGAACGCACCCGGGATAAATTTAAACAGGAAAAGATCAAATTCAATCTTGCTAATATTTTATAATTAAACTCAGGACGTGTTTTATATAGATATATATTTAATTTTTAAAAGAAAAACTGGACTTGTGAATGGCGTATACATAGAAGGGTTTAGATTCTGTTCCACAGATGGCGCTAATGCACACGAAAGCTGCTTGCCAACGATCAATGAACAACAGAAGAAGAAAAACACGACGAAGAAGAACTTCGAACAAGAACACACCCTGACAACTTTCCGTTTGAGCGGGTACAAGATACCTCAATCGGATTGGGGAAAGGAATATTCCACCCCTGGGAATCTGTTTATATATTCATTCGGATTGGCACTTTTCTCTCGGAATGAGGTGTTAATTTAAGTTAAAGTTTAAATTATTTCCGTTTGAGCAAATAAACCGAATGCAATTGGAATATTTGGGTCCTTGTATACGTGGCTCATTACGCTTATTATTCAGCATTGGCTGGTGGTCTTGGAGGGTGACTACTGCAAAGGCGGGCATTACTGTACTCAGTATGCAAAGGGAGCCGCTCTATAGCCAGAACCAGATGCTTGTTATGGGCCAGCAAATCACCAACTAACACAAAACCACAGTGGGTAAAAGCCCCCCACAGAATGCCCACAATCCTGTTAGGGGAGATGAAAAAACAACTTGATGATGACGGACTTTGACCAAAAAAGCAAGCAGTGTAATGACAATACACTAAAATGTAGAACATACAAGAGTAACTACCGTAATATTTCTTTACGTTAAAGTGGCCAGGGTGCCAAAACCAAAGTGCAAGAGTTCATCTGTGGACCATGGCTCATTTGTCATTACATCACTGCAGAAATTAAATACAATTTAAAACACAGAAAAAATGTCCAATAAACAAGGCTGAAATATTGACACCAACAACCAATAATCACACAATAGTCACAGCTTTATAAAAAATAAATACATGATAAATACATATTTATACCTCTCTGCGTGTGGAGAATGTGTATTTATAGCTAAGACCAGCTGCGTTCAAAAACAAAGTGTGTCCTGTGTTTTTTCACTCTGAATTTGCACGTCTTGATTGACACATTGTAAAACGTTCCTTATATTAAAGCCTTAAAACAAAACGTGGTGAAAATATACTCATCGGGCCCGACCGAGTTGCACACACTCAAACCACAACTACTGCTAAACTAAGCTAACCCCTGCTAGCTTGCGTTCACTCTCTCTAAGAGGAGATTCACCCAACTTTGAACCCAAAGAGCGATTGTGAAGGCCCTGGGCAGATTAGACTGACATGGCAACACACAGAAGCTGAAATCTGAATATGTAACAATCTAACAATATCACTGGAAGTACTGGCAGTGCAACCAAGTGCTACTTAATTGTACTATTAAATGAAGATAATAAAACTCTTGTGTGTCTCCCGGGTATTTATTGCATTTCTTGGAATAAATGCTAGAATTGAAGTTGTAAATGTAGGTCATTGCCTCCGATGCGCTTAGGCCAAAATGACAACCTTGCAGGCCCTGATGGGCCACCACTATATAAGATGTATGATGCATAAGTATGAAGTAAGGTATAATAAAATGGGAGCTTTGGAAAACTGCAGGAATCTAAAGGAGCACCAGTCTTGGCATTGATTGTGAATGAAGCAGTCTTGGAGCGGGTCAGGGCAGTCACCCCTGTCTTGTCACGGTGTAAGTAGCAGTAAGTACCCAGCGAGAGGCAGATTTGGCCCTAATGCGATTTTGGAGAGCTTGCATTTGGCTAATCTGCACTCATTCTGAGGCTATTGCAACTGACCATATTTTCACCTCCTGCTCCTCTTATTTTTATCTTTTACAAGTTCGGCTAATCCCCCTTTGATGTGCAGTGATGAGTCTGTTTAAGCAAAGGCTATGGCCTCCACAGAGAGAAAGAGTTTTCCTTCCTGAAAAAAATACAAAGATGTGCTCTGGCTGTGTACGCCGGGTACAGGCGGGCTTGGCGCCGCCTCTGAAAACAGTGAAACGCTGGCATGGGGCTCGGCCTCACGGCAGCAAGGGCCTGTACGCCATTGTGCCAGGGAGTCACGCTCTGCCTCGCGTGCCCGCTGGGGGCATCGCTTGAATAATCTCAGTGCACTCAACAAGTTCTTTTTGCCCTTTTTTTTTTCACTGAGCTAACAGTTTGACACAATCTCTCTCTGTCCAACTGTCTGGAAAGAGTGACCGAGGACAAGACAAAGGGACACTTTGACACTGTGATCTTCTTGTTGAAAGTTGAGGAGGTTGCTGAGGTCGATGGACTCCGAACTATGCAGGGCTCATGACCACTGAGAGCCATGAAACGCTCAATGAATGTTTCTCTGTGCCTCATTTGTTTATCGGTACAAATCCCACTGCTAAATGTCTCATTTTGAACCTGACTTGAACGCGACTGCTCCTTGACAGATATATATGATAACACATTTTCTTTCAAGTTCATCAACAGAATGACTCCAACATAATCTTGAAAGTCAAAACCCTTATGGCAGGCTCGCCAAATAGACTTGTCGTATAGTTAAACAATCACTCCTCGTCTGTTGTGCATGATAACGTTACATTTTATGATAGAAAGACTCCAAAAATGATCCAGAAAGTCAAAACCCACATCATGCTCACTTAAAAAAATGAGTTTGATCGATTCTGACCAGTTCACATCACATTTCATAACGTTATCAATAAATAAATCAACAGAAAGAATTTCAAAACCTGCTACATGCTAGCTGAAATATGATAACCCTGATAAATAAAGTCATATAATTAGTTCCATATAACAAAATGACATTTTCTAAAGTCAATCAATAGAACGACTGTAACATAACCCGGGAAAAGTCAAATGCTGGCTCAAGTAGAAGTTTTGTATATTTGATTCAGTGGCTCCTCACCAGTTATACATGAATTTCACCAGTTTATAACATAAATCACCAACAAATCCTCTAAAATAATGCAGGGAGTCAAAACTTGCAGCACGCTCACTCGAGTAAAGACCTGATACATAATGAATGCTCCTCGCCTGTTATACGCAATAACAGACTGCAGTAAAGACCTGTAAAGACCTGACCTATAAGATAACATTTGGAACATTTTGGAAAGGAAATTGATAGAAAGACTCCAAATTAATTCATTCGCCTTTGACAGACACTTTTGTTCCTTTTAACCAAAGAAAAAGCGTTTGAAATTAGCCAGTAAAGCCAACATGTTCTCCACAACACAGAGGAACAACAAGAGCCCGGCACAGCGTGCATCCTTTTCTAAACATGTCATTCGCTTGGCTCGGTGGCTCGGCAAGTAGCTCCACTCTGACCCCACTCTTCTGCTCCACTTTCAAAAACTTCATTTGTGTGCCAAAACAAGCTCAAGAAGCCAATAAACAAAATGATTAAATGGATTATGCACTTTCCACGCGGTGCAGGTCAGTCGTAACATCCTAGCCGTCCTTCCTAAATGATCTCACTGTGGTTTCCCATCTGGATCAAAGCCTTGCTCTTTGACCCCCTCTCAGTTGTGAGTCAAAAGTATCAATGCCAAGAGACTGACAATGAGGAAACACACATTTCATTGTTGAACTAATTAACATTCTTTTACAATGGCCCGCTGAGAGTTGAAGCGCTGCGGTCCCAGGGTGCCAATTAAGTGGACAGTGTACCTTACCGTGGGCATAGGTACTGCTGTAGTGCTTATACAAAGTACAGATACTCTGGTTACACGAGAAAGAAAACCCTGACTCCTGCAGACAGAAGACGATTATGTGCAATTGTCGTGGTCGGGCTGCCAATTGTTGCTGCTGAAGAGGTTTATTAAAAAAGCGCCTTTTGCCCCCCCCAGCACCCCCATCGGAGGGCGAAGGGCTTTGTGTGCAGTAACAGTAGTACAGTCGTAGTAGTTTTAATATTCTGTCTGCTGAGCCTGGTGGTGGTCTGATGTGTTTGGAGCCGGAGAGCTCCCCCATCAGACCCAATATTCTTGATGAATGTTGACACCAAACGTTGGCCAGGGTCCCAGGCCATGTCTTTCTTTCTGGTGTCATTTGCAATTTGGAACTCATTTGACATTGAGATTTAAGAAACTCATTCTCTGGGTAAGAATTGGGGGCGTAAAAGTCCATGTATTCGATATGCGATTTAATAAAAATACAGTAAGGACACAGAAAACCTTAAGTAAGGGACAGAAAGTATAACATAATATAGCCATGAACAAATACGTTTTATGTTTGGGAACACTTGGCCTTCCCAGTGAAATACATAAACAGACAAAGACGAGTATAGTATAACAGTATAAAAGTATAACATAATATAGCCATGAACAAATATGTTTTATGTGTGGGAACACTTGGCCTTCCCAGTGAAATACATAAACAGAGAAAGACGAGTGGATAAAAACAAATGGACAAAGACAAGTGGACACTGCTTCCGTGAGCAGTGTGCCAACATTGCTTAGTTCCGACAAGATGGAACTAATGGACAATAGTTATTGACTATTGATATGTAGCATTCTGATCACAAGGCAGCGGTAATATTACCTTACCTTACATTACATTAACACTACATGAAGTCAGAGGAAAAAAAGTGGTATTTGGCTTCTGATGTTTTTGATGGTGGCTTATTTGGCCCCCTCTCAGTGGGCCTATCATCGAAACTTCAATGGAGGGTGCCCACCTGATGACCCTAATGAAGTTAAACCCACCCCCTTCTTTCCTGCCATTACCAAAGGGTGGGCCATGGGGAGAAAGGGGGTCTCAGCGATGATCCGGTGGGCGGGGCAGTTGCCCCATTCAATGACCATATGGGGGGGGGGGGGTCTTCAGCTAGCTACCGCATTCTATCAGCATGATGACTGTGTACTCTTTAATAAATATTTCACATTTTTGAAAAGTGATTATAATAAATATTATTTGCCCATGACAGGATGGACATGTTAAGCTTGACACCATCTCACTACAAACATAATAAAAGGTATAATAGGTGTGACTACTTATAGGTAGCAGATGTTTATTTAAGATTAAGATATGCCTTTATTCGTCCCTCAGAGGGGAAATTTGTATTGCACAGCAGCAAGAGTACAGAGTCAGTTAAAGCAGTACAAAATACACAATATAGAAAAATAAACAATATAAACAACCCAAGTATTAACAAAATCAACAGTTTTTCCCAGAGTTATACAGTAACTCAGTATGTAATACAGTATGTAGATAATATGAACCGAGATGAGATATATGACCAGTCTATACACTGGAGAGAGAGTTAATATGAGGCATTATGGAAATACTTCACATAGAACTTAGTATATTGCATTTAGAGCCCTTAATATTGCACATGGAGGTTGATCAGATATTGCACAGTGAATGGGGTCTGGAGTAACTATAGTGACTATAAAAGCAAGTATTACACAGATGTACATAGTGGTGTACACGTCTATTGGGTTGTACAGCCTGACAGCTGCAGGAAGAAAGGACCTGCGATATCGCTCCTTCACACACTTGGGGTGAAGCAGTCCATCGCTGAAGGAGCTCTCAAGTGCTGTCAAAGTGTCCTGCAGGGGGTGGGAGTCGTTCTCCAACATGGATGATAGCTTAGCCAACATCCTCCTCTCTCCTACCACCTCCACTGGGTCAAGGGGGCAACCCAGGGCAGAGCTGGCCTTCCTGATGATCTTATCCAGTCTCTTCCTATCCGCAGCCGAAATGCTGCTGCCCCAGCAGACCACTCCCTGGAAAATGGCTGAAGCCACAACAGAGTCATAGAACGTCTTGAGGAGTGCCCCTTGCACTCCAAAAGACCTCAGTCTCCTGAGCAGATAGAGCCTGCTCATGCCCTTCCTGTAAAGTGCTTCCGTGTGATGAGTCCAGTCCAGTCTATTGTTGAGATGAACACCCAGGTAATTGTAGGATGTCACCATCTCAATGTCCATTCCCCTGGATGTTCACTGGTGTTTCCTCCATTGGGGAAATTATAAAGTGATATCACGGCTCATTTATGAGATTTCTTAAGGGGCAAGTTTTCTTATGATGACAGAGTGTAGATATATCTGGTGCTCAATTGTTCAATATCTGTATGAAAAATAATGACTCGTTTGATCATATTAGTGGGGACTGGAATCATGTTAACAGCGTTTAAATTTAACCACTTATCGCACTCAATAAAGTTTGTTACATTCCTAATGAGGATAGGTGGCATATCTAGAAATTTGATAGATGGAAGGAGCAAGCAAATTTGCTACTACTGACAACTGTCATTTGTTTATACGCTTGAAAGGCGGTTTGATGAGGTCATATATTTGTGCTTCACTCAATGGCTCAGAGCTGGCGTTCCAGAGGCTAACGTGAGGAGTGAGCCAACTTAAGTAAAGATGGTGGGCTTTTACTGGTGTGTGAAAAACTATGATGTCATCCTGGCCATGTGAATATTAAAATGTCCATCTATCCAGCATTTTTTTTTAAATATCGGTTTTCACTATCAAGAAAAAAAATCTGATGATACAGAGGTCTACTGATTTTTTATGCTGATATCAGGCCATTAATTATCGGGCATACCTACTTATTTTAGATAAAAACTTATTTCTAAAGGCATTTACCGTTTCCATCTGTGATTAGATTATATTGTGATTATATGAGTTAAATAGACAAAATGTGATTAATCGTAGTAAAATATTGTAATTGATTGACAGCCATTTATAGCAAAATCAGTAACCCAAAATTAACCAAACCGTGACCTTAAACCCAAGGTATACCGTGACTTTGGTTTACTGTTACACTCCTAGTAAAAGAAGGGTTTGAGGCTCATAACGGACTTTTGTGCTCTCAATGCGGGCAAAAGCTGTCAGAAGACTCATACCGTATTTTTAACCATCCTGGTGCCGCTTGGATGAGTGGTTCACAATCATTTCTATGCACACTACAGGCTTTTACCAATAACTCTTTTGGTAGACTACTAATTGTTCCATGCATTGTTGCATATGGTTAGCACATCAACTAATTCAGGTATTTTCCTTCCATTGTACAAAAACATACATTTTTCCTACGTGTCCAGTGATTGACTGGCAACCAGTCCTGGGTATATCCCGCTTCTTCCCCCAAAGTCAGCTGGGATAGGCTCTCCATCCCACCCATGACCCTGAGCAGGATAACATTGGTAGAACATTGATGGATGGATGGACGGCTGGATGGATGGATGAAATGAAAACCCACCAGTGTGCAATGATGTCCTACTGAACAGCTATCACCACAAGTTGGCTCACCTGTCACCCCTTTTCACTTTTGACCGCCAGTCATACCACCCTACAGTCAGTCACTGTTACTCAAGACGCCACCAAAACCATTCCGCCATCTGTTAAAGAATGCCCAGACAGTAGACAGTGGCAGAAAATAGAACCCCAGGTCAAACAGGGCTGACACATGGCAGCCATTAAAGTTTGAGACTGTAAACTAGAGCTGCCAAAGCCATGTTCAGATCTGTCTGGTATATCTATTACCCACAAATCAGCTCTGCATGGGCTCAATGGATCAAAGAGGACGCGCCCAGTTGGAGAAACCAAACACATCGAGTACAGACAAAATGGCATTGTGTTAGGCTGCAATGGAGATGTGAATTTTCATATTTGAATGGATTTAATGTCCACTTGTCAACAAACACTGGTGAAGGGATGCAATGAAGTAAAGTAAAGATCTATTATTGTAGTATGACTTCTTTTACCTTATTTACTGCATTTTTTTTGCTTGTTTAAGCGACAACAGTGCTTTGAAGACTGAAAAAGCACTTATTGGCATACAGCGTAGGACATGTGCATGCTTGTTAAGTGCTCAGTCCGGGAATGCACAAGTGTGTCACAAAGACAACAGGAATGGCAAATGTCCTTTTACAGCCTTTTTAGTCATTTTTGTGTGAACGGCGACCATTTTTGACAATGTTGTCAGAAACTCTTAGTCAAGTTGTCGTCATCTCAACCAGGCCTAATGGAGCGTATGATGTCCAATTCAGATCTTTTGTTCAAATTACATTTTTTTTATGGGTCGTTCACAAAATGCAACTGGTTAAAGTAAGGAGGTGTACACCCTGAACTGGTCGCCAGCCAATCACAGGGTGTATACTATAGTATAGTATTTGGCAAGGCCAGTTTGATCTTTTATTGGATGAGGGGTCTGACTCACAGAGGTTTGTTACAAAAGCCAAACAATAATGGTCATAGTCCAATGAGGTTCGTTTGGTCTAACATTGTTATATTCTTAAACAATTCTTTTTAACAGAGCAAGACAGTTCTTTTTCATACCTGACAGTTTCGACTGCTTGCTAACAGTCTTCATCAGCGTGGTCACGAGATGTTCCTGTGACGTGTCATGCCAGCAGATTTATGTGGATGTTTGTCTGCTAGCAAGCAGTCGAAACTCTCACGCAAGAAAAAGAACTATATCGGTCTGTTAAAAAGAATTTTGCGGGTCATACTGTATAATAAAAACTAATTTCAGCAAATACTTTGGTTGCATTCTTTTTAATGCTTTGCAAAGCTCTTTTCATAACCATAGTCAATTCCACAAATTCACGTTTGTTACAAAAGCTTATTATTATTGGAAAAAAAGGTACATTGGTACTTCTGCTTGTGAATGTGCTTTCCAAATGACACACTTCAGAAGGATGCTTAAGGCTGTCACAGACAGAAAAGCTAAACACATGTTTGCATGCAAGCTAAAGTCCCCCACAACAAACATTTGGCCGTCATTAACAAGAAGTGTTTGCTGAAAATAAAGGAGTTTCAGTCTCAAGGGGGTAGAAAAAGGGCTTAGCTGACATTTTAGCAGCCACACACCTCCTGAGGCCAGAGGCTAAAGGGTGAGTATGTCAGCGTGTTCACCGTCTGTCCATCACTCCGTGAGAAGACACTTTCTCTGACCTCTGAAAGGACTTAATGCATGGTAAACAAGCAGTGACTACATCAGTGAGGGCCCCAAAAAAAGACAATTCAAGGTCATGTCAACCCGTCCTGTGAGTGACAAACAAAGAGGGAAGCGAGGTTACCAACAACAAGTGGCTCCATTCACATACATGAAAGCTCAAGAGGAGAGCGGGCAGTCATTCAAGGCGGCTGCTTCAAACCAAGCCCAGGCGAGGAAGGGGCCTTTTTCTATGGAAATAAACCCATTGACCAAAAACCTGATGCTGCCATTTGAACCAGCATGTACACACAGTGGGCACAGAGAGCGGAATCCTATACACTGATTATGTTGGGGTTCAGGGGGCCACGGATGTCATGTGGGACGAGTATCGTAACACTGGGACATGACTGTTTGGCTATTCAGCTGCTAATGTTTACTGTTAAAATGTCCTTTTATTATCCGTATCCATTGTCCATTTATCCTTTATTGTTTCTAATTTAGTCAGCGTGTGGTAAGCCAGACAGGCAGACAAAAACGGAAAGAGGCTCCGCTTCTGTCTCTTGGATGTCTTCCATCCAAAATGGATTTTAAGGAGAGAAGAATCTACCCCCATGTGCAACACCCTCGTTCTTGTGACTCTCTAGCGAGTGATGCCAGGATTCACAAGCAAACTCAAATGGAAGATACAGAGGCACTTCCAAAGTTGAACGCAGATAAGGTTGTACTAGTTGGAATTGGACCAGAATACAGATAAGCCTTGGTTTAGGTTTAGTTTTTGACGTTTTTCTAAAATATTGCTTTGGTTCTCGTATATCATCTTGGTTATGGTACAATATTGTGTCTAAAAAAACTCAAACTCAACATAACTGGTAGAGCCCGGGTGTGGCTGGGCACTAGCAAGTATGCAATCCAGAATCAAGTTAGCCGTGACTTGTCGACAAGCAACTTAAGGCTGTCACAAGAATGAGCTTTGGCAGGCCATGAGTGCTGAAAAATATAAAAGTAGGACTCTTTGAAATCTGTTTTTTTTTTCCAAATTGTGTGTAAATTTTTGGAGCATTTTTTTTTACATTTTACACAAATTTTTCTATCAAAGTAGAGTGTATTTGGGTTTGTGAATAAAATGTCCATAAAGTAATAGAAAAATGCATACTTTTATAGAAGTAATACAGTGTTCCCTCATTTATCGCTGTGGATAGGTTCCCAAAGTAGCCGTCAATAAGTAAAATCCACAATGTACCAAACATTTTACCATTATTACATATGTTTTAGGGCTGTCAAACCCCTCACCATACAATTTATAGACTCAGAGAGGCGTTAAAATTTTCTCACATTTCTCTTTGTTTGAACACTCAAAAAGTTAAAATAAAAAAATTATTAAGTGACACACGCATATTTCACTCCTCTGACTTTGCCTCTTCGTCCTGGCGCCGCTCCGCCAAAGTGTTTTTGTCACCTTGTTAAAACATATAGTTCTATTTTAGGAAAATAGTTAGCTCTACTCCACTTGTGGCAGCGCTTGTAGAAATGAATGAGATGCCACTTCAGTTAAGAAGGGATCAGATGCCTTTGGGATGCTGTAGCATCAGATTCCAGTGGTGCCCCTGCCAGCATTAGAAATATGGATTCAGAATCCAAACAAGATGTCGTTTTTGAGATTAACTATTGGCTAATGCACACCGAAAGCTGCTTGCCAACTGCCAATAAACAACAGAAGAAGAAAAAGTAAAGTCAGGTAAATTATTTTATTTTAATTGCATCCTGTTGCTTTTTGTTTCATTATCACATTCTTAATGTATGTATTTGTTATGTGTATTTATTCAATTTTGGCTAACTCACGGATATTAAAACTTTGTTTTCTTAATTCTAGTAGTTTGGTATGGTACATGACACAAGGGAAAAATTGCAATATTCATTGTTTTTTTTTTCATTTCCATTTTCATGTGCTTTGGCTTTTATCATCAGACCAGCATCCCACCATGGTGATCACAGGTTAGTCACAGGTTAGTCCAATCGCCAACATACCAGCATCCAAACGGTATATAGTATGTTGGTCTTGCTGGTCTTACCAGCATACTATGTCTATCCTAGTCTTAGTAGCATCCCATGCTGGTAGGCTGCTCCACCACACCAGCAGAGACCAAAAGGTAGTGGGAGCACCCTGCTGGAAAAAAACAGCAAAGAGGTTCTGAGGTTTCATCACACTCAATAACAAGCGCATGGACAGTGAGTGAGCCATACGAGGGGTGCTTTGTTTGAGTACTGAATTTCATGGAATGATACAGTACAGGGGAAATGGACTGTTTTTTTATGTGTAATATGGCAGAGAAAATGCAAAATATTTCAGCAAAAGATTTGTACAAAAAGTGAATCATATGAGAACCTGTGTATAAGTACTTTGTGGAGGCTTGACTGTACTCATATTTGCCAACAGTTTGGAACCACAAAGCTTCCACCATATTGCCTAGCCATTCTGGAACCGTAAGGTTTTGTTCCTGACTCAAATGTAAGTTGCAAAGTTTCCCCAGCATGGTTGTCCACAAGCAGATCAGCATTGAAAACACCCCAGCAGTCAACAGTGCAGAAAAGCATCAGCAGATAAGTAAAGAGCCGTGTCCTGACTGCTGAAATAACAAGCCAGGTTAACACTTTAAAAGCCCTTATCACTCATAGTAGATAGTTAGTGCACATGCAAGAAGTGTTTGCACGTGTCGGAAAGAGGAGTTCATGGAAACTTCCTCAGCTTTCAACACATTTTTGCAAAGACACACAGCGACAGTACCAACTGTGGAAACTTGCAGATACAGAAGTCCTCGTTGTTACAGAACGTCAGGAGCCGTCACATCTCAGTAAAACAAGCTTATCTTTCCCCACATGCTGATAAAGTTGTTGTTTGTATGGATAAAAAGCAGCCAATTTCACCTTTGTCTGATTCAAAAGCATGATTCCCTGCAGCCTGCAGGGAACATTAAAAAGAAAGATGCATGGAAGAAATCATCACAGTGAATGCAGCAGAAAAAGATGCACGCCCACCCCCGACCCTGCAGGAAGGCATTGTTATCCATATTTCACATAGCTGGCCTATTCTAGACTCTTCTTAAAAACACTTCAAAGTCCAAACGCCGCCAAAGCATTCAGCTTTCACACGGCAGCTACCAGTTTTAATTTAAGAGATGAGGGTCCTCCTCACAGGATCATAGAATGTAAAGAGCCTGACCTGCGACAAAGAGTGCTTTTATAGCCGCTCAAAAAGAAGAGATACTGGGAAAGGAATCTGCCCTACCACCATCACTGCTTTGGCGCATCATTCATGATCAGAGATAAATCTGAAACTTTTGTTTCTCTGCTTACAATGAAAAAAGGCAGATACTGAAGATGGAAATGTGCAAAGCTGAATTGCAACAAAAAACTAAATCTGTGGTTAAGATAGTGTCTGGTAGAATATTTCAATGAGGCAGACCCAGAAATAGCAATACTTATCACTGGTGCTGATAATGGAATGGATGCATAACTGGATTCATTTTTTAAAAAATGGTATAGATTTTTCCTATGACAAGAAAATGACTTACTCCAGTATAAATGATAAACGTAAACAAGCCAAGTTGATGACTGCGCGCCACTGCGAAATAGGGCTGGGTTAAACGATTATTTTTGTAAATCGATTAATCTACAAAAAAGTTTTTCAATGCATCGATTAATCCAATGATTCATTTTTAAATCCGATTTGACCCATAATTTGATATATATAGCAATTAATGCTAATTTATCGGCATGAAAAAAAACACAAATTTCTTCTTTCCAATGTATTTTTCTTAACAAGAATGAACCGTATTGAACAATACAGCAATAAAGTTCACAATTGAATCCTATAATAACAAAAATAATCAATTAAACTTTATTTCAATAAATAAAACTATTGTGCAAAAATCACAAAATCTGAATCAAAATATAAACATAAAATAAATAAAAAAATAACAGCAGCAGTGTGTGTGTGTGTGTTCCTGCCAGAGCACTTTATCTTTCCCTCTTGTTTTCCACCGCCACTCTCACTCATTGCGTGTGCGCCTTTGCTCAGGTGTGTATGTGTGTGTGTGTGTGTGAGGCTGGAGCATAAATTATGTGGTGCGGTTTGGATTAATGACTGGGTTAATCATTGCAAACAAGAAAGACAGTTGAAAACGTACGGTGTCCACAAACAGCTCCCGTGTGCTGATGCATCACGGTAGTGCTTTCATGGTACGCTGTCTCCATTTTGCACAGGTCATAGATCACCGAATCGTTACCTTTAAGTATAAAGTACTCACATACTTTTGACATCCTATTACAAGATCTTTTCTTCTCCCCAGACTCGCTACTTGACGTGCATCGACGTCATTGATGATATCCCTACAGCGTATATACGATATGAAGGAAATCATGGCACAGAATCATTAACATTTCCACGAACAACACAGCATGCGAATATGATCCGTGTTTATCCCAGGACTCGGCGCTACAATGCCAGCATGTTGTGTTAGTGTTCAGCATTGACAAGTGCTAAAAGGATTCTGAAGGAAAGTAGGACAAGCAATGAGAAGTAAGCATAAGCCAAAGGACAAACAGCGCAGTAAAGCCAGTGTTTACATGTTGGCCTGCCAGTGGCGATGTGCACCACGCTCCTTAGCTCACAAAGACAGGAGGGGCCTGCTGGTCTTGGATAGCATGGCCTTCAAAGAGCTTGCTTTAATCACCTCATCTGGAGATCAGACAGGACCACCACCACCACCACCACCACCCCACCCCCATCTGATAAGACGGAGGAGTCACATCTAGGATACTTGACTCTTGTAGACTTTAATCTTCATTGCGCATTGTCCAACTGCTGCTTTTACATGAAGACCAGTACAGTACTACAGTACAGGTGTAGGCGTGTAGGTACATGGTGGGCTAATAAACCATTATAATATGAATTGTGCAAATTTCAATGTAAAATATCAACGATGACTTGTGGAAACATGTAGTTTAAATTGCTAGCCATAAATCATTGTTTAGAGACTTCTCAAGAGACAAAACTAGTGTCAGTGTACAGCTTGTTTAGCAGTATATACTATGTAGTATCAAATCCGATATATAATATCTGGAGGTAGGCTGTAGTGCAAAAAGTAAAACTTTTAGGAAACATCTAATGGCCGTAAATGGCTAATTAAATCTAATGAAAATATTAAAATAATAATTAAAATATTCATTCATTCATTGATTTTCTACTTATCCTCACGAGGGTCGCGGGGGTGCTGGAGCCTATCCCAGCTGTCTTCGGGCAAGAGGCTGGGTACACCCTGGACTGGTGGCCAGCCAATCACAGGGCACATATAGACAAACAACCATTCACACTCACATTCATACCTATGGACAATTTGGAGTGGCCAATTAACCTAGCATGTTTTTGGAATGTGGGAAGAAACCAGAGTACCCGGAGAAAACCCACACACACACAGGGAGAACATACAAACCCCACACAGAGATGCCTGAGGGCGGAATCGAACCCAAATATCATTAAACAAAATTATAAATCCAATTTCATCAGTCGGACCATAATATTCATTTCTAAGAAAAACACCTGCACATACTTGCATGTTATTAGTGAAAGATAAGTGTTCGCATCTGCATCAAACGAGAAACTTATTCGCTCATGATTGATGATTAATCGCTCGAGCCCTAATTGAAATCTCCATCATCGGCCAAATTGCTATTGTCTTTGCATTTACTGTATCTCACCCATTCCTACTTGCTGTAATGGACTGAGAGAGACCCTCAACATGTTTACCACACACAGACTGAGCAACTGAATAGCCAAAGCAGATGAAACGGGCACTGGTCAGGTTCCACAGGTCAATCCCAGTTCTTTGAATTGCCCTGGCACACAATAGCAGCCACCGCCGCACGACAAAGAGCAAATGAAGCTGCTCGCACATGAAAGATTTACAGCGCATGTCCAGCCCCCCAAAAAGGCCGCCCACCGAGCTCCTCCACAGAATTACACTGAATGGCCTCCATCTCAGTGGACTTTCTTCAAGTGCTCTTCACCTTCCCAAATGGAACCATAAACATGAAAACATTCAAGTGCTGTCACACCTTAAACCTAAGAGCCATCGAACAAAATACAAGACTAAAGCCTTTATTTGAAATGATTTCAGTGGAAAACCCCGTCATTGAGACTGACATTGTGATTGATTGGGTATAATTGGCCTTTAATTTGCCTCGGTTATGTGGCGGTAAGCAGAAAAATCAGACAGAGTTATATCATCATTGTTAGACGGTCTGCAGTCTGTTACCTGAGGCCAAACAAGGCTCTGGTTGGCTGGTGTCGCTCATGCTCCAGGTATTTCGCTTCCTCTCGTGTCGATAGACGAGGTGAGGTTTGTGGTGCTCGTCGTCGTACTCCTCTCCCTTGACGCTCAGGAGTGGCTCCAAAAAGTACTCGCCATCTGTTGTTGTGAAAGTGCCGATCTAGGACATTTTAAAAGACAGTGATGGTTCAGGTCAGGTGTGTTTCTTCACATGAGAATGACATTGATTGTAAGCATTGGCAGACAAGCTAGGGTACATGTAATGCAGATATCCTCAAGGTTTGATCATCATTAGATATATCCTCAATGACCTATGGACAATTAATTGCTAAGTCCCGCCCGTTTTACCAATCTGCTTCAAATTTGACACACAGACTTTTCAGTCCCTTAGAAGACAAAACAACATTTTGAGATGATACAGCTAAACAAGACAGGTGACACAGGAGGGGTGCAAAAAAAAAAAACATTCTTTTTGGAGCCCAAAACCTATGGTACTCCGGTTTCCTCCCACATTCCAAAAACATGCTAGGTTAATTGGCCACTCCAAATTGTCCATAGGTATGAATGTGAGTGTGAATGGTTGTTTGTCTATATGTGCCCTGTGATTGGCTGGCGACCAGTCCAGGGTGTACCCCGCCTCTCGCCCGAAGACAGCTGGGATAGGCTCCAGCACCCCCCCGCGACCCTCGTGAGGAAAAAGCGGTAGAAAATGAATGAATGAATGAATGAAAACCTATGGTCTCGGCCGTGAACCTGCACAAATCTCCCCCTCACCACACTGCTAGATTTATTTCTTTTGCATATTTGTCACACTTAAAGGGGACCTACTATGGTAATTTTCAACTCTTTGTATTGAGTTGTAGTCTCCTATAGAGCAGCTACACACAATAACTACACAGAAAACAGAAAGCTTTTTACATTTTGCAGAAACTGCACCTATTAGAGCTGTATTTCCTTTGATTTATGCTTCCTGTCAAAACATTCATTCATCTTCTACCGCTTATTCTCACGAGGGTCACGGGGGTGCTGGAGCCTATCCCAGCTGTCTTCGGGCGAGAGGCGGGGCACAGCCTGGACTGGTCGCCAGCCAATCACAGGGCACAAATAGACAAACAACCATTCACACTCAAATTCATACCTATGGACAATTTGGAGTGGCCAATTAACCTAGCATGTTTTTGGGATGTGGGAGGAAACCAGAGTACCCGGAGAAAACCCACGCATGCACGGGGAGAACATGCAAACTCCACACAGAGATGGCCGAGGGAGGAATTGAACTCAGGTCTCCTAGCTGTGAGGTCTGTGCACTAACCATTCGACAGCCGTGCAGCCAAAACTATCTGTTTTAATTTATTTCAAAAGCCCAAAATGTCTGTGCAATTTACCCCCCTGGACCCCACCTCTTCCCGCCGAGCCCGCTCGACTGTGATTGGTCACACTTCCGAGTGATCCCGAGGACTCCCGGAAACGTATTTCCGTGTTTACTGAGTGCAGTCCAAAGCTTTCCAGATTTTCCAGGATCTGCACCTATTCCAGCTGTATTTCCTTGGATTTCCAAAACGGTCTGTTTTAATTTATTCCATCCAAGGCCCGGCACCAGGCACACCCACTCTGCTGTGACTGGTCACTCTCCCAAGCGTTCCCCAAAACTATCTTGGACTCCTGTCAAACCCCACAGTCTAATTTAGGCAGTATAGGAGTTGATAAGTGAATAAACCCTTCGGAGAGCTAATTGAAAAGTGTTAGAAGCTACAGGTAGCTCAGGCTAGCTGGAGACCTACCATGTATGACCTCGGAGTTGTTTTTTTTTTTAGTTTTGTTAAATCATATTTTTATAATGTGCCCTGGGTCAATAAAAAAAATCAGACAAGGGCTGCAAATTGCCCAACTGCCACACTTAACATCGTCCCTGACTGTGCTCACGAGAAGAGTACTCTAGTACTCTAAGGGATCACTTTTGTGAGGGCTCATATGATTGACATGCAGACTCATAAAAGTCTTGATACTGTAAGCAGTAATGCCAAGACGTGTTCTGGGAGTTAGTACTGCATTAGGGAGGAGTGACATCATCAGACAGAGAGAATGCTAAAGTTGATTTGACGAAGCTGCTTAGCTCACTCAGCTGTTTGCACGATCAAATCATGCACACGCTTTAACAGGATAGCACACAATGGAATGTTTCCTTAGCCATGTTATTCCATGCAGCCATCCTCAAGAGTGACAGGCACTTCACAGGAGGATATGGAAAAGGCGGCGTTGTGTATCTTTCCAAAGCACGGTCTTTCTTTTACAGGCCGAAGGATTAGTGGGGGAAGTCAGGGATAGCCACGGGGATCCTCGAAAGCATCGCATGCCTCCAGTGCTGCATGTTTCACTGTTGAAGCTTGTGAAAATATAACCTAGCATATGATATATATATATATATATATATATATATATATATATATATATATATATATATATATATATATATATATATATATATATATATATATATATATAACCTAGGAAACAAGACAACATACAAGGTATGGGAATGAAAGGGATAATTGGGAATAAGTGCTCATACCACAGGCGGCACGGCGGTCTCGTGGTTAGCGCGCAGACCTCACAGCTAGGAGACCAGGGTTCAATCCCCACCCTCGGCCATCTCTGTGTGGAGTTTGCATGTTCTCCCCGTGCATGCGTGGGTTTTCTCCGGGTACTCCGGTTTCCTCCCACATTCCAAAAACATGCTAGGTTAATTGGCCACTCCAAATTGTCCGTAGGTATGAATGTGAGTGTGAATGGTTGTTTGTCTATATGTGCCCTGTGATTGGCTGGCCACCAGTCCAGGGTGTACCCCGCCTCTTACCCGAAGACAGCTGGGATAGGCTCCAGCACCCCCCCGCGACCCTCGTGAGGAAAAGCGGTAGAAAATGAATGAATGAATGCTATTGTGCATATTGACACAATTCCAGTCACATTACGATTGGGCGATATGGATATGATATTTTTGGGATGTATTACAATATTAAATGATAAAAAAAAAAAAATTCAGTGGATTATTATATAAAAAACTACAAACCTTAAGCCATACAATGAAATACTAATTGTAAAGCACATTTATTTATTGGTAAACTTTTGGCTAACTTTTCTGACGGGATGTCAGCCTCTGGACACATTGCTACTAAATCTTACAACAAATTGTAACACCTGTGCTTGTCATTCAGGAAGATGTAGTCACCTATGAAGTTCCAAATGTAGATATTTTTATGACACCCACTTTACACAGTTAGACACAAACAGTTCTTTTATTTTGAAGGCCAGTAAAAGTTCCCAAAAAGTTTAAAACTCTGTTAACAACCTCTGATTGCCGTTTTCCGTACAACAGGAAGTGACTGCAGATGGTCATGTCTGGTTCCCAATATTGCTATGGGTGAAATTGGTTCCATATCGCGTCAGTAGAGATCTAAACAGCATCAATGATTGATAGTGGGAGAAGTCTCTTTGGATGTGGTAAAATGCTCTCTATGGCAGTTAAGTTTGATCCGATGATTAGCCTCACAGAAAAAGGGTCTTGTGTCCTGGACAAACGGAGGGCAGAGATTGGACGTTTCCCAGCATTAGATCAGCTGGCAAAATTGTGTTAAGACACAATGGTTGCTGTTCAGCAGTGGGTGCTGAATTGGAGATGAGGTGAGGTGGGGAGTCCCATTTGAAGTCGGGCCATGGCCGTGACACGGCCGGAACGACTGTTGGCTTACTTCATCAAAGCCCACAAAGGCAGCGTTCACATCCCATTTGGCGCTGACTCAGCCAGAGGTGGCACGAAGTGGTGGGCGGCTGGGGTGGCCTGGTCTCGGCGCAGAGGTATATCGCCTGGCGCTGCAGGCATGATTCACCACACACTTCTTTGAGTTCCTCCGTTTCCCACGGTGCAAACCCCAAAGTTCCCCAGCAGGCTTTTATTGGCAGTTGTCTCGTCTTCCTTCACATCGTTTCTTCTGCTTCTGGGCTCGCTGTGAAAAGGCCAAATGCTCCTTACACGCAGCTTTGAGTAACTCTGAGAAAGACAAGGAACCTGCTTTTTTCCCAGAATGACTCCTTTGTTTTAGGGCTTAATTATTCCTTAATGACCTCATCCCCACAAAATGCAGGCCGGCCATTAAGCCCCAGTGATCAGATACGGACACATTTATGACCCAATAGCCTCTGGCGCTGTCTCCATTGTGCTGTCATTCTCAATGAGTGATGATGCGGATAACCAACAGAGATTGCTTGAAAAAGGATGCAAACATGTTTGGATAAGCGAGGCATTCATCAAAGTTGGGCAGAGGGTAATTAAAGACTGATTAGCCTGATCAATTTAGTATACCTCATGTCTTGGTTTACAAGCATTTGGAAAACACTCTTTCCTCTCCACACAACTAAAGTAGAACCTCTAATTTCCAACAGAAGGCATTCCAGAATGGGAGTTTGGCATGGGAAATCGTGGAAGTAGAAATAGTATGTTCCAGTGTCAATGTTTAAAGAAGTTTTAATCTCCTTAACCGTTATGAAACTGAGAATTTCCTATCCTTCTTTGACTATTTGGGACATCTGATCAATTAAACTACTATTTTCCAGCCATACAATTGCATGGCATTGTTTTCTTTGTAAATTATATTTTTGCCAATTGCAGAAAATATCATGTGTAATAAATGTTATTTTTCCTTATTCGGGAAAGTATGTTTTTGCACAAAATACCTTAATTTCAAGAGCAACAAATTAGTTGAGACTGGCTCAAAAGCGCCTCACATGGAAAAAAAAAACAAAACATGAAAGGCAAAACAAAAATGATGCAAACTATTAATGACCTTTCTGTGAGTGTTTCTAAATGGGCATGGGCCTACAGCGATACCCATTGCTCATTGGGAACAGCGATAAGTGCTTTCATGTCAGACTGTCCAAGAGTCTATTTGTTGTCAGTTGCTTTGTTTACAGTAATCCCTCGTTTATTGCAGCTCATTGGTTCCAGATATCAATATAACATTTAAAACAGAGTTAGGAAGAAGGACAAAGAAGGCAAGAACTTACCACTTCCACACAGAATGAGAGGAAAACCTTATTTTCATTTGATCTCAGCAATGGCATGTCTGTCTCAGACATACGCGACTGCGTATCTTTATTTGGTAGTGTGTTTCTTGGATGCACCATTTCCAGTGATGTACGTATGTGTACATTATATATGTATATATTTTGGTCCAATCAGATTTCAGCTTCTATATGTTGCCATATCAGTGTTATCTGCCCTGCCCGGGCTTCAAAATCTGGATTTCTGGCCAATCTCACATACACAATATTAGCAATGGGACTGTTTCTTTAACCAATCAGACTTCAGAATAGACATCAGCACTTTTCTGTCCTCTAATTGGTTAATCAGAGCAAAACTGTTCAACTAGTCAACTTACAGTGGCTGACTGAGGAGGAAAAAAATATTTCTGTGAGTAGATGTATTTGACTTAACTGGTTTTATAATTTGTTATTAGACAAATATGTTGAACTGCTTCAGATTATGTTAGAGTGTAGATCAGGGGTGGGCAAACTACGGCCCGGGGGCCACATCCGGCCCGCCAAGTGTTTCAATATGGCCCGCCTGTTCTTTCCAAAGTATTTTATTTAAACTCAACATACAACCTGGCATTGTGGCTTGGGCCAACTTTTTGATGGTTGAGGTAGCTGCTTTATCAATTTCGTTATTTGATGTGGTCTGTTGTTTACAAAATGCTCCTGGAAAAAGGAACACAAGCACAATAGTAAAAATAATAATAATAATAACAATAATAATGTTGTTGTTAATAATAATATTACTATTATTATATTAATATTGTTGTTAATAATATTAATATAATAATAGCAATAATATTATTATTATTAAAAATAATAGTAAACAATATTATTGTTATTGTTATTATTAATATATAATAATAATATATTATATAATATAATGATAATAACATTACTATAACTAATAATAATAACAATAGTAATTCTAATAAAAATAATAATAATAACAATAATAATAATACATTTAATTTCTAATACACTTCACATCAAATAAATGATTTCAAAGTTCACATATAGCAGATTGCATGACACTTTTACATGTAAAATATGTGTAAAAATATAGGTGTAAAAATTGACTGTTACGTGTAAAATACTATATAAATTGGAAATTAACTGTAATGCCTGTGCTTGGGATGAAGGAAGATGTTGTTGTTGTTGTGTCTTGTTTTGTTAACGCAGACATGGGGCAAACGATGTTCTTATTTTGAAGGATGGTCACGGAAATGTGTTCCATGTGTGGAGAATGTGTATTTACGGCTAAGACAAGCAACGTTAAAAAAATAAGAGGCTTCTCGTATTTTTTTCACTTACAAACTGCACGTCGTCACTGGGCACTGTAAGACCTTCCTTACATTACAACATGGTGAAAATATACTAATCGAGCCCGAGTCACACACACAACCACAAAAGCTAACTCCTGCTAGCTTCCATTGACGCTATGGAGGAAGTGATTCTGCCGACTTCACCTGCATTTATCGCCATTTCAAGCTGTTCGGGAGGGGATTGTTCAGCGTTTAGAACAGGGGTGGGCAAACTTTTTGACTCGCGGGCCGCATTGATATAACAAAATTTCCGGGGGGTAGACTATATATTTTACACGTAACAGTCCACCTGGTATTATTGTATCTGTAAAATTGTCATGCAATCTGCTATTATTATTTATTATTTTATATTTATATTTAAATATTTTAAAAATAATAAAATATTATAATAATTAAAATAAAATTAAAATAATAATTATTATATTATTATTATGTAAAATATGCAAATATAACAATCTTATTATATAAAATTAATATAATAATTAGCATTAATATAAATATAATAATCATAATAGTTATAATAATAATATAATTATTATTATTTTAATTTTTATTATTATTATGTGCTTGTGTCTCTTTTTTCAGGAGCACTTTGTAAACAACAGACCATGTCAAACAACGAAATTGATACAACCATCAAAAGGTTGGCTCAGGCCATGATGCCAGGTTGTATGTTGAGTTTAAATTAAATACTTTTGAAAGATTGGGCGGGCCGTATTCAAACACTTGGCGGGCCGGATGTGGCCCCCGGGCCGTAGTTTGCCCACCCCTGGTTTAGAATGATTTTGTGCAATTATTGGGCGGTCTGCGAGTAAATACTTCCACACACGAACGTTATCATCATTTGTCTTATACATCTGCATTAAATATATTGCCCAACCCTATCACTCTAAATGCCTGTATGGTGAAGTGTCAAGGTGGCTTGTATTTTACAAGGGTGGCTGTGGTTCTAAACCCCACCATGGCAAATATTAACAATTGTTTTTCTTTTCATTTTTGGGACTGGCCCTCACTCTCTAAACACCCTTTGTCGAGTGTTGCATAAAAAAGCTAAATGGCTGGCAAAGCTGGTGTATTGTGCCAGAGTCCTACATTTTCTGCGTATTTGTCCTGATTCCATAATGTATGACCTCAGTATCGTTTTAAGGGACAGTGAGCTTCTAGTACTAATGTTAAATGAACTAGTCCGTGTCATGCTACCCCAGTTACAGGACAAGGTGCGGCCGTCTAAAATAAGGATTGCCTGACTGAAGATAGAGATATCCTGTTGTGCTCAGTCTGTCTGCATGACAGCCTCCATGCCAAAAGCTGTGGTGGACACAGCGGCGGAGGTCGAGCCCCTGTCCCTGAACCAGTGACATCATGTGACCCACAATTTCATCATCATCACTGCAATATGAAAGCTGACACCTGCTTTTGAACAAGCCTATTAACTGGTGTAATTAACACAGGACACCTAATCAGGTACAGCTGCACACTGACTACTCTGACCAATCCAGTGCTACCCAATGCACTAATAAAACAGTCTTACAATAAAATGATTACGGCCAGTCTTGTTAACCATTACACATAGCATTTTACATGCAAAACAGCAAAAAATAGCATAATCGCCTCTAAAAAGGCAGAGTTTTAGATGCAACTCCAGTATTGGGTCTTTTTCGATTTTGCATGTGTGCCCAATCCCCAAGATAAAAACGGACTAAATACATGTATTTACACTTATATCTTGCCAATATCTGTTGCCGTGATATATTTAGCCTTTCATCAATCAAAATATATGAGACTGCTGATGCATTGGAGATCTACACCACCACGGTCTACAATAAGAAGGACCAAATATTGAACAAGACCATTTAGTTGCAGTGACATCCTAAAAGTCTGCACACTGGAGTGGAGCTACAGGTTTCTGACAGGAAATGGAGGTGGAACTCACCAAGCCAGTGCACAGGCTGACCACCGCCGGCTGCTCGTTCCTGGAGTTGACGTGACCTCGGAAGAAGCAGTGGCGCATGTCGGCCTCCTTCTGCTCTCCTCCCGTTGAGTCGCTCCGCTCCGCTCCCAAGTGTGTGACGGTGTAGGCGGGCGCGATAAAGTCCGAGTACCCGCTAAGGTTGAGGTGAAAACGTTGGCCGAACGCGTCGATTCGGTAGTGGACCCGCAGGGCGGCGGAGAGGTCGTCATTTAAACTCCTACGTCTCCGCCTGTAGTGCAGAGTGTGCGGGAAGGACTCCCCGAAGTCGTTGACCCGCAGCGGGCTGGTGATTTCATAGGATGACAGCTGCTTGATGAAGGCTTCTGCAGGGAAAAGGGGGAGCAAAGTCGCAACAGTTGGTTTTCAAAAGTGGACAGATATTCAATAAAAGTAAAAAAAAAAGTTCTACCTTGTTTTGGATGCAAGCGGTGCTGCACGGTGACCCGGACGAGTGCTGGGAGTTGACACATGAGTGCAATCAGCCAGGTTGCAAACTGCATGGTTTCCACGGCGGTGCTCTCCACAAGGCGGCCCCTAGTCCCTCGTCTCCCCGCTTGTCAGTAGCAGGTCGCCGGATCGACGGAGGCTTTTCGCAGGGCGACGTGCAAGCGCCTCATTGCACACAAAAATCTAAAAAACACGCACGAAGCTGCCCGTACTATTTATTTCTGACACATGCATCTCATCCCCCCTACATAAACACACTTTTTTTTCCTCCTTCTCGCCGCCCGGTATAAACTAAGCAGAAAGGAGGGAGCCGTGCCAAGTATGCTTCCCCTCAGCCATCCCCTCCTCGACCACCCTGTGCAAACCCAAGGCGCGCGTACGCACACACACTAAAAGCCGGGGAAACCACCGCCCCCGAGGCTGTAGAACCAATAGAGAGAGGGCGCCTTCCAGCATTTCAAGCAGCGTCTGCAAGCTAGCTTTAGCTCTCCAGTTAGGTTTCTAGCTAAAGTTTAACTCAATACTGTGGCTACTAGTGGAAACCAACCGACCCGAAATTAAAGTCATTGTAACAAAAAGACGACCACTGGAATAATTACAAAAAAAATCCAATTCCCTTAACATGAAACAAATGAGTTTCACCAAGCTAAACGTCACTAGCACATAGTTATCGCTAGCATAATGGCTAATGACAAGCATTTAAATTAACACAGCCGTCACTGTAGGGCGGTGCCAGTGGTGAGTACTTTCATTGTATTGTATTCTAAACATATCAATTGAGTAAACGCAAAATCACAAAATAATTCTATGAGCTTAAACAATAACAAACAAAAAACAGACTGTGTACAGTATATTTATACTGTTATTCTGTATATTTTGTATTTTTCATTCTTTTTTAATAGATGTGTCTGCACCAACTATACCAAAACAAATTCCTAGTATGTGTTTGATCATACCTGGCAATAAACCCTTTTCTGATTCTGATTCTGATTCTGAACAAATGTAAAGTTGAAATGATCAGCATTGGTATTATGGTATTAGCAACATTGCACCTGTATTTACTTGGTATCAGACCAATTCCAAAATTTGCATTATTGCTCGACCCTACTGCGTATACAGGTTAATTGGGCTGTGCCACCATCAGACCTAACCTAAAATACAGGTATTTTAGTTTCAAAAACAGCCAGACATTTCAAAACTCTAGCTGAATCCTCCAGATCGGGGGTCAACAATTCGCTGTTCAGCCCCACTCCCTTTGCAGTGCTCGAATATTTTTAACACACTAGTGTGGAAAATGCACATCTTTGTAATCAGTTTTAAAAATGACTTTCTGTGAGACCTTGAATGCGCCCTGGCCGAGTTCTGACTGGTAATTGGATGAGCACGACGCTGACATGACACGCATTCCCCCAAGGCGGTAAAGTAGCCATCAATATATCTCCCCAAAAAGAAACATCTCAGAAGAAAGTGGAGTTTTTAATTTTGCACAGATATATGCATTTGTCTTCTCTGCCAAACAATACTGGCTTATATTTATGCTTATGTGGCGAGAAATAACATAAAACGCTGAAAGACATTTTCAACACAAGCACTCAACAACTGTGTCATTGAACTTCCTGTCATTTACTTCAAAGTAGATCTATATACGCAACAGTGGTCATCCCTGCAGTTCAGCCCCACACACGACAGGCTCGAACGCCCACTGCCACTGCCCACTTGATGTGATCAGCGAAGTTTTATTGACCGACCAATGAGCAGACAGGATGCTGGTCAGTTCGCTCTCCAATAGGTAAACATGGTAATTATTGCCGTATCAGATTTCCTGGCGCTATTTGACATTTCTAAAAAAGAAATTAGAGATAAAGAAAAAAGTAGCAGCATGGGAACCTGCTGGGTAAACGTATCAGATAAGTAAACATATTTCATAAGTTTACATTATGTTCCATATATTTATCCCTACGTTTATCTTCAATACTAACAAGAGTACTCAATCAACTCATCTCTCTTATCTGAAGTACTTTGCCTAAAATTCCCTCCCATAACACCCATAATTCGCTCTGGTTGTGAGCTCATCACAGCTGTTCGTCGCCATAGCCAGCAAGCTAAAAGAAACGGGCCATCAGTTCACTGTACTGTGCTGCACATTTGTTCAGGCATCAGGTCGTGAGGTTTACCCAAGATGATACTATCATAACCGTACGAGTTGGCATGCACATTACACAGGCACACCCACTGCACTTCTATTTGTTGTATTCTGTTTAAACTAGTACAATTTAAAAAGATGTTTGAAACATTTTTTTGTGGCTACAGACTTTTTTTTTTTGGTGGGCAAAGGGGTAAAATGGCTTTTTTGACCGTAAAGGTTGCCGACCCATGCTCTATATTAATCCATCATTGCAATCTGCTTATGGTTGTGCACATTCAACTATCACTGCAATTTATGTGTTTTATTCTGCTGATTTATTTACGTTATACGTAACCAGATATGACATTTCCGTTTTTATGGAGCTCAGTGTCACTGACAAAAGACAAAAGAAACATCGATTTTAGCATTCCACAGAGTCTTCTAAAAAGAGTCAATAATAAAATAACCACCGGTATATGACATATCAAGTATGGTGTTTGACCATTTATGTTCATACATTAAAGAAAATAACTACCACAGTATGTGACATTGCAGGTCCGATTGTGTTTCCGGGACAAACTGTGTAAAGTGGTTTTACAAATGTACCCCACTCCTTAATATTACCACCTTGTTGTATATGATATATGGCATCTATTACATTGGACAAGTGCAGTGGATAACATACACAATAGCGCTATACATTCTGTCAGAGACAAACACAGCTCATTAGCATTAAAGCTACACACACACACACACACACACACACACACACAACAGCATGTTCCCAAAGATGGTGAAACAATCCATTCCCCACTGTTGTCACTATTAACATTTAGCTCCTGGTGAATCATTTGATCCTGCTGAAGTCTTCCACAAAGTTGATGGACATATGAAAAGAGCTCTTATTTTTGCACATCCTGTAAAGAGCCATATCGCAGCATTGTGACTCATTGGTGGGCTAACGGAAAGGACACTTTTGGTATCCAAAGCTTCCTGTGGCACAAAGCATCTTGTCTCCGCAAGTCCCGTATGTTACTCTTTCACAACGTCTAGGGGTACGATTCTTGCTTTGGGTGGGAGAGGTCCCAGACAAGCCCCCATTTGTCACAACCTGGCTCATGGGTTATGACAAAGACGGTCGAGGCCATGAGCTAAAGTAGTTGTTTAGATGATTTATTTTAACATAACATAAGAGAGGAAAGAACTGAATTAACCAAACAAATAACAGGCATGGTGCGGCCAAGAGTCCAGGAGAGAAGAGAGCGAGCATTTGGAGGTGGAGCCCTTTTACATTTCCTGGGAGCGTCCTCCCAGGTGCTGCAGATCAGCAATCAGCCACCACCTACAGCAGCTGCCGATGTGTTGTTTGTGAGTTTGGAAAAGTTAATGCTGGGTTATAAATCATGCCTAGTACAAGTATAGATCAAGGTTGTGGCAATAAGCCGAAAAGTTGTTCAACTTTGAGATTTCACACGCTACATTTAACAGGACAGCCTGAAGCAGTGGTCTCAACTTAGACCCAATGACCTTAGACCCTTTTTATGCTGCAAAACGTATACGTATCTCTGTCACAACGACAGGAAGTCCCACACAGCAGACATGCTTGTTTTGGCTTTTTGAAAGGAAAGTGGGCGGGAGACGGGCGCTATTGGCTGGATGCTGCAATGGAAGCAACGGTGATCAACGTTAAAAAGCATGTGCCAATCAGTTGATACTGATCGATTGCAGATGGATTCGGAGCATCCCTAGTTTTCAATATACTGCTATTTTGTCCATGAAATATTTAGCCCTAGTACTGTATGATAATGCTATGAGAATGCCTTAGTTTTTCCACTATAGCTGCCTAGCCCCCAGCAACATTATTCTCTGCCGGGGGGGTTGGCAAAAGGTGGTAGTTGGCAATGATGACAGTGTTGGTTCTCACCAAGTTAACATTTGGAGGTGTCTGGGAGGGCTTAATTGGATTTACATTGTTTCCGATTGGGAAAATTGATGCAGTTTTCAAAAAATAAGGTTTTAGGCAGACAGAGGTACCACTGGCCTTAGCATTGATTTTATTTACAGCATCAGTCTCTGCAGTTAGCACATGCATTTTCTGGTATTGAAATGGATCTGCAAAAGTATTCACTGTTCCGCCTGGGTCTTTTTGCCACAACAACACTTGTACGGGCTTGCTGATCAATGAAATAGCTTCCATCATTTTGGTCTTACAATCAGCCCAGTTTGATATTTTTGATTTTTATTTTTCATAAAAAGACACCAACATCTGTTTCTAAACATAATTCCCCACTTTGATAGACGGAAGAAACACACCTGGTAATGGTTCAAAGATCCCACTGAATCACATTTGAATTTGCACAGCTTTCTTGAATAAAGCTATTGTTTTTCATCAAATCCCTCTTCACTGCAACTCCTGATGCTCCCCTCATGTGTCATTTCATCTCCAGATCTCCTGTGAGGCTTTTCATCTCACCAAACTGATTGTTGTCTTCCATTGTGAGACGATTAGGACAGACCGCTGCAGAAATGCATGTTGTCACCGCCTGGCAAAAACCCTGTATCTCTACTTTATAATCATTAGAACTTTTTGAAGATACGCTATGATGCAAAAGTGACTTTTTGATTATAATCTAACAATAAAATGTGTCCCGACAGAAAAAAAAACTCCCTCACTTGTTTGCTCCACTTTTGAAAGCAGAGGCACTCTCGCTTTTGAAGTACTGTCGTCCCTCGTTTACGGCAGTTATTTGGTTCCAGATCCGACCACAATAAGCAGGATTCAATGTAAATAAATGGAATGTTTCCATAGTTATAATATAGAAAACCTGTGTACAACCTTACAATTTCTAACATTATTGGAGCCCCCACACACTTACAGTCACCTTTACATTTGTATTACCCAATATAGTAAATATAATTAGAGAAAATAAAACATGCCTTTGACCCACAGTGTGGTACACATACCCTCAGCGGTATGTCAATCATCATGGGGATACATGAACAAAAATGAAAAACAACTCACAATTATGAATGCACTTGAAAGTCGTTCATTGCTCTGTGTGAATCATATGAACAAATAAGTAAGTTTGATGATTATTTTGTCCATTAAGGTTGCTTCATGTTGAAGATTTAATTTTGTATTGTGTTTCAATCACTGCGTGGCCCAGCTGTGAAAACCTGTCACTGAGTGGGGATTCTCACAAAAATGAGCTTTTATCATTGGTTGTATGTATTTTTCTACTTTGGCTATTGCTTTATTGTGGTTGTTAAACGGGACCTATTATGCTTTTTCCACTTTTCTGACCCATAAATGTAGTTAGATTGTTGTATTCTCGTGTTGAACAATGCCAAAGTTTCAGATAATGAGATTTACGCATTTGGAGGTGAGCCCTGAAAGAAAGAAGTTTGGGATGGCTCAAAACAAGGCGTGGTAAAACTGTTAATGAATGAAAATGCAACAAATGAAAACAGACCGTTTTGTCAGGAAGCACAAATCAAAGGAAATATGGCTGGACTAGGTGGAGATTCTGCAAAATCTAAAAAGCTTTCTCTGCGGGTTATTGTGTGTAGCTGCTCTATCGGAGTCCACAACTCAATACCAATGGTCGGAAAATTAGCATAATGGGTCCCCTTTAAATGAATATACATACCTAAATCATAGCCATCAATTTCTCAGATTATGTAAGAAGTAATAATTTGCTTACTTATGTTGACAAGGTGTTGGCTTACCTCCAGGAAACAAAAGTCGTTTACCTTCTTCTAACAAGAAGACAAGCTCCCATTAAATTCCTCAATAGATTCAGCAGTTATTTTCTTTAATAAACTTGAGTTCTCCGAGTTCCCTGCTAGGTTTTATACTAATTAAAGGCTGCGGTCGAAGGGCTGTTCCACATGTGCAGCATGTAGAGCATAATCAGCACGGCAGGGAGCTCCACTTTTTGGATGGTGTACAGCACACAGGTGCCAAGGATGGGAACCATCATTTTGACCAAGTATAGTTCACATCCCCCTGTGGCACACTTTAAAGTGAACCATGTGAGTGCATTGTTTGGATTAGTGTTGCTTACAGCACAGTCATCTGCAGTCTACGAGTGTAAGAAAAATGTCCGGCTTTGTCCAGATTTTCCAAGTCGGGGTCTTGACACAATGTCTGCATTTTGTGTGTTGGAATCCTCAAATTGGCACAGGACTCCTGTTCCAAAAAAAGATTTTGGTCATATGGATTCAAGAGTTGTGCAAATAGGGCTTGTTGCCATTTCTCACGAAGATGTGTCAAACACGGGTGCTTTTAGTGCATCACAATCCACAAGCTGAGGTCATCACTTGGAAAGATCACATTTCTAATGATGAAATGGCAGGACAAGGTTCTTTTGCGCATTGCCTCACGTGTTAAACAGCTCCAATATGTAACGGTATACTCTGCAATAATCTTCTAAGTCTGGCCCACGGAGTTAAACAGCCAGGGTAAGTAGAATTACAAAAACCTTCTGGCTGAGTACCCGATTCCTTGCGACTCTTGTTTAGAAGAGACAACTCACTCATCATTTTCCAGCATAAACTATTAATCCATAATAAGAGATATTCTCAGCATATTTTACATGATGTAAGCATCAACTCAACACTTTCTCAAACAAACTACTGTCAACAACCAATATTACAAGAATAAAGTCAACATATTGGGCTCTAATTTCATGGTGCAGCGCAACGTGGCGAAGCGTGACGCAGCCCACGCACGGGTAATTTGGTCCAGTGCACCACTGTGCGCAGCCAATTTGGTAATTTGGTAGACTGGACTGTGTCGAGATGGGCGTGGTGGCGCACCATGGGTGGAGTCCACATTTTCGGCTTAAAGCAGTGACAATTTCATGACAAAACAGCCCACCAAAATGTGCGGAGAAAGCTCACCAGCTCAGACCTGGTCTATTTGTGGTGCAGGCGAAGCGCAGCCTGAAGCGCAGCCAAAACCTCACAGGCAGAATTTTCTGAATGTGGCGCACATTTCAGTGAAAAAAAACAATAACAGCAACCACTATTTAATGCAAGCGTCTGAACCAGCATGATTTTTTGTAATTAATTGTCCCATCACATCTGAGACATCACGCATTAACTCAACCTGACGGCAGCTGAAAGTATGATGCCAACCGGGGGTGACTCTACCCTTTGTGTGTGTGTGGGGGGGGGGGGAGTTAAGCAAGGGGGGGATGCCCTCATAAATAAATGGCTTGTCCCCCAAAATCAACTTTTTAGAAGTGAAAACTCAGCCAGCCGTTTGCATGTTCTCCCCGTGCATGCGTGGGTTTTCTCCGGGTATTCCGGTTTCCTCCCACATTCCAAAAACATGCTAGGTTACTTGGCCACTCCAAATTGTCCATAGGTATGAATGTGAGTGTGAATGTTTGTTTGTCTATATATGCCCTGTGATTGGCTGGCCACCAGTCCAGAGTGTACCCCGCCTCTCGTCCGAAGACAGCTGGGATAGGCTCCAGCGGTAAAGCGGTAGAAAATGAATGAATGAATGAATATTTAAAGAAACGAAATGAATAAGTTGTAATGAAGTTGTAATTTTTGGAAAAAAGGTTGCATAAAAAGTAATATTGTTATGAGAATAAAGTCAAAATAAAACCATAAGTTTCCATACATAAGAAAAATAATAATTCTCTCTCGAAGGATGGATGGATGAAAATATACATTATACATTTTCCTATGTACAGAAACTTATGCCCCCCCCCCTATATTTTGGGAACAAAGTCAAAATTATAATAAACTTAAATGATAGTTTTACATGCCAGAAACAATGTAAAAATAATTATAAATGAGCAATGATATGGATAAATAAATGTACATAATTTTTACCTTGCTGCACCCCGACCCCCTGCTGCGGACAGGTGGCTAGCGTGCAGGCCACACAGCTAGGAGACCAGAGTTTAATTCCACCCTCGGCCATCTCTGTGTGGAGTTTGCATGTTCTCCCCGTGCATGCGTGGGTTTTCTCCGGGTACTCCGGTTTCCTCCCACATTCCAAAAACATGCTAGGTTAATTGGCCACTCCAAATTGTCCATAGGTATGAATGTGAGTGTGAATGGTTGTTTGTCTATATGTGCCCTGTGATTGGCTGGCCACCAGTCCAGGGTGTACCCCGCCTCTCGTCCGAAGACAGCTGGGATAGGCTCCAGCACCCCCGCGACCTTTGTGAGGAAAAGCGGTAGAAAATGAATGGATTAAGTTTTACCTTTATTGATGACTCTGGAAAAAAAGGAGCAGAGAATGAGAAGTGAGTCAGCAACACATACGTATCATACATGATATGTTGATAAGTACAGAGCAAAGAGACTAGACTAGACTAACCAAGCCAGTGTAGCTAAGGTTTTAGGGACATTTTCATTGAAGAACGCCTCATACAAAATCCGAGGCATTCAAAAACCGAGTTACTGCATACCATGGACTGGTTGCCAGTCAATTACAGACAAACCACAACAGTACCAACGACACCAAAAGAATGAAAACCTCTACAAGACTGGACCAAACTGTCAAATAAATGATGGTCTCTATGACATGGTCTCTTCTCTGTTTGCTTCTTGAAACTTGTTTTTGTCATGTTTTAGTGATGTTGTGGATGGTCATCATCCGGGACCCCTTTTCCTTCTTCCCCAATCAGAAGAAGAATTCAAGCCACTCCTGAGTAACTCTCCCTGTCACGGTCTGATGGGCTTCAGTCACAACAGGGATCTATACCTCCTGATACACATCGGAGCCTGGCTTCCAACAGCCACCAGAGCAACGTTGCAGCCTCTTGGATATTTGTATGTTCTGGAGATGGTAACACAATCCTCGTGCTGATGTCATTCACTTGGACCCGGTTGATAGCCTGCTCTGGAAGTTACCATAACAAACTGAGCCCAACACCCCTGACTTCCATCCTAGGGTTGACTCCCACCCTCCCCCTCATCATCCACAGTCCGTTCAGGTGGCTCTCATGGTGCAGTGATCAAGGAGTTCAGCCACCTGAGACTTGTGTTGGCTTGCATTGCAGATTAAGCCCCCCCCCAAAAGACACTTCCGCAACCCCCCCAACCATTGCCGCAATGAGGCTTCATAAGCCACCAAATTCTTTCGTGGTCTTTAAACCCAGTGGTCTGTCAAGCCCTTTTCCTGCTCCCATTGAGAGGCATTGTGTGTGTTGGCCCTGCAGACTGCTCTCAAACACGGTCAAAGCAGCAGCCACCGATGAATCATCAAATTATGACAAAATCATTTGGAAGATGACAGTTCACTGAGAAGAACGGAACAAAGGAATAGCAGTTGTAAATACTGTAAATAGTTCTGTCAAATACTCGTTTAAACTTTTGACTTTCATGGCCGAGATGGTGTTTATTCTTTTGCTTCCGAGTCCATGACATCATAACCTGCTGAGTCTTGATGAGGGAATTGGGAACGCTCACAAGAGCCGTTTTAGAGAATGGATGCGTTAGGACAGGGCTATCAAACTGCATAATTCCAACTGCACATGGAAGATATTTTTATATTTTCCTTATGCAAACATTGGCAAAACGGCGCTCTTATTTTGAAGTGCGTTCTGTGTGAAGAATTTGTATTCACAGCGAAGACGAGCAACGTTGTGCTGCTCAGAATTTCTAATAAGCTACAAATGATAAGATTGACAGCTAACCTCTTCCCATTTGAAAGCGTTCATCTGTGTTGTGCATATTTTGAGATCATAAAGTAAATTGTAGCTGACAAGAAAGAGCAGACCGTGAGCAAATCTCATGTCTCCGGGAGTTTAATAAGCCAGCCTAAAGGGAAGTAGAAATGATAAAACATGAGACTGAGAGAAGAAATCTGCAGGACACCACTTTACAGAGACTCCATGTTTCACATAGTCTGACCTACAGAGACCAATAAAGTTCTTAACAATCAGCTACTGGACCATAAGACTACCAATTCAACTTCCTGTACGTTACCATGTTTACACATCTGTGTAGATATAATAAATATCACAATTAAAACAATGGTGACCCCACTGGAGCCAATTACAGTCAAACACCAGTTTTCCTTTGCCCTCGTTTTCATTTTTGATTGGTTTTTGTACACCATCCCAGTTTTTGCACGTAACAAAGTAGTCTGTTTGGCCTAATTGAAGATTGGCTCACTTTTGGTGACTACAAGGTCCGTACTCACTCACTCTGACAACTACTTCATCAGTTATTATGAATGTATTACCATCATTAAGTCTGTTGAACGTTGAACGAGTGTATGGTAATTGGTATGGTAATTGATGTATGTATTACATGACTGTATCAATGGCGCTGTGACACTTTGGAAAGACAGGTCATAAACCCAAAAAAGACCCATAAATAAGTGGAGGATGACACAAGCAGCCGCTGTGAGTTTTATGCGGGGAATATTACAGCATAAAAAGTCATGTGACTACATCCCAGTGGTTAGGTTTCACTGTTATTTCCCTCTGGAGACAATCTAGTTCCCATGATACAAATAGTGTGCACACGTCAACAAATGTGGACGTCCATCATCCCCTTCAAAGGATTCATTTATTATAATTTTGATTCAAGTAGCCGTGAATGCATATTGGTGTTTTTGTCCTCATGGAATTCCCTCTTGACTTCGGCAGCCATGAAATGTGTGCTCTCCCCCCATGAGTGACATGAATTGGTCACCTGATAGCCACAGCACTAATGTTTAATTTAAGTCGGAGCAAAAGCGGCAACTGTTTTACTTTGTGTACTTTGGTGCATGGACTGATTTAGCCGTGTTAAGTAACACATGGTGGCCCACGCCGCTGACAGCTGCCCCCTGTTTGGGATATCAGCAGCTGTTAGACTGGCGGCCATTAGGAGATTTCATGGCAGCGCACTGATGTTGGATGATCCTGCTCAGCAACCAATCATTTTCATCACTTTGGATTCAGCCATTCAGCTTCTTCTTCTAGTTCTTAAGAACTGCAGCTTCTGTAAAAAAAACATTCAACAGTTGGATGTTTGCATTCAAAAGCTTAGACAAGGCCACTTCCTGAAATGGTTCATCTTAGGGGCTATCCACACGAATATTATGATATTTCATTGCGCCAGCCTCTCCTCCACAGGGGAGCTGCATTCTGGGTGAACTGAAACGCAATTTTTTAAAAACAACTTCCAGAGTGTTAAAATATGAAAAGGCCTTGTTGTTCTCGTGTAAACAGGCAATACAAGAATGTTGACGTCATCAAAAAAAAATCCACAGAAATTAGTGGAAAACTTAAGTGTTTTTCATATTTTTCATACTTTTACTACACAATTACATTTTTAAATATTTGATATTTTGGTTGTTTTTCCATGTTAAGAATATTGTAACTAGGGATGTCCATTAATATCGACCACCGATAATGATCAGTCCGATAACGGCCTAAAAATCTGATGTCGGTGGATCTGTTTCATCTCTATGATAACTGATGTAGCCTTCCAAAAATCGCGAGTGGGTTAATATTCCACCTACCACTCTTATTCACGGTGTCTTAAGAAAGTGCTAAAACATAACACAGCAATGTAATATGTAGATTACAACAGACAAGACAATATCCACGAATAATGCAGAATAACCAACAACTATGTGAGCTCTAAACATGTCATTTATTCACTCTTTAACAGTAAGCAGGTTGCACGGCGACCGAGTGGTCAGCATGCAGGCCACACAGCGAGGAGACCTGGGTTCGATTCCCCGCTTGGGCATCTCTGTGTGGGCTTTGCATGTTCTCCCCTTGCATGGGTTTTTCTCTGGGCAGTCCAGCTTCCACCCACATTCCAAGAACATGCTAGGTTAAAATTGTTAAAATACGACGACAGCTGGGATAGGCTCCAGCTTGGCTGTCCCTCGTGAGGATAAACGGTAGAAAATGAATGAATGGATAAATCAAGGCACAAAAACCCAAATGTATTCTTCTATAAAATATATAATACATGAATAATCTACTCAGATATGGGTGGAGTAGCCAACAAAACAACTGTACTCATTTAAGAGTATTGTTACGGGGCAGGGAACTGTGGGGGCGCAAATGGTTTTAATAGTACCATACTCAACATGCCATTTGACTCCTGAATACGCTTGTATTCTCTCCATTTTGCTGAATTCCTGCTAAGTTTCAATGAATAAACATTATCTGCCATTATCTACTGTTGTCTAGTATTTCATATTTGATGACTTTTGTGTGGAACCAGGGTGAAGCACTTTCTCATCACTGCATGTGAAAAGCGACTAAAACCACATTGACTGCATCTTGCCAGCTTGTAAGTTTAAAGTTTTAATTCAATTTGTGGGCCACATGCGGCCTCCGGGCCGTAGTTGACCCACCCCTACTCCAACTGCCTTTACATTATCAAATTATGTTTTTCTCTCATTGTTTTTCTGTGTCTCATCAAAAAATGTTTGTGATTTTGCACATTAATGTACCGTATTTTCTGGACTATAAGTTGCTCCAGAGTATAAGTCGCACAAGGCCAAAAATGCATAATTAGGTCGAAAAAAAAAACATACATAAGTCGCACTGCAGTTTGGGTAATTGATTTGACAAACTACTTGACCAAAAGAGACATTACATCAGTAAGGCAAGTTCTAACATTCATAAAAGAAATAGAAGGCTGAATATGTGTAAGATATGCTAACACAATGCTTATTCAGCTACATGGAAAATAAACATGAACACAAAAGGTGTCCAATTGTGTTTATGTTTATAATAACATAACAGTTATTAACAAAACAAACAAAAGTACAGTTTTGTTCTCTTCATGACAGTAATAGAGTAGAGTATCTCTGAACTCTGTCCTGACTAGAAATGAGTAAGATTTTGTATTAAAAAAAAGGGCCTGTAACTCGTAGACATTTTTCTTTTTTGTTGATTTTTTCCTTGAATTTGTGAGGGCTTGTGGCTCACGTGTGTGGATCCCAGTAAGCAAAGGCAAAACGAGTACGAGCACACGTCTTTTATTGCTTCTCTTGCAGCTCAAGAACATAATCCGACAATGCCAAGGAAATCAAACTTTAATATGACCCAAAATACCAACCAGTGTGTGACAGAATTTAATATTTTATATGGCAATTATCTTAAGCGGTAATAAAATCATTTGTCATTCCTTATAAAAAAAAACGTGTTTGTAACGTCTATGGGACAAATCCACCTTTGAAACAGCACTCTTATTCATTCATTCATTTTCTACCGCTTTTCCTCACGAGGGTCGCGGGGGTGCTGGAGCCTATCCCAGCTGTCTTTGGGCGAGAGGCGGGGTACACCCTGGACTGGTGGCCAGCCAATCACAGGGCACATATAGACAAACAACCATTCACACTCACATTCATACCTATGGACAATTTGGAGTGGCCAATTAACCTAGCATGTTTTTGGAATGTGGGAGGAAACCGGAGTACCCGGAGAAAACCCACGCATGCACGGGGAGAACATGCAAACTCCACACAGAGATGCCCGAGGGTGGAATTGAACCCCGGTCTGCGCGCTAACCACTAGACCGCCGTGCCGCCCCACAGCACTCTTAATTAAGTATAAAAATATAAAATAAATCAAATATATAAAACACAACTTTTTGCCTTACTTCCTTCCCTTGCAGTGGGATGAGGGTCTTGTAGCCCACCCAAAGGTGGCCCACGTTATTTGATTCTGTCTGGTTAAGACTAAACATTTATTTTAGACTCCAATCAGTTTTGTCTCACCTGCTCTTTGTTTAAGTTGGTCCTCGTAGGATACAAGAAGGCAGCACACTTCCCACCTCTAAAAATACCGCCTGACCGAGATAAACGTGGCTCCTGAAGGGGGGTCGGTCCTTACTGACTTGCGAGGACACAAAGGGACACTCTGTTCAGTCTCTCGCATAAGAGGACTCTGTCAAAGCGGGCCGTCAGCTTGTCTGAGGTGTCACCTGATGAAGACCTGCTTCTCTCAGAGTGAAAGATGTTTGCTGGTGTCGGCCCGAAGGATCTTGTCGCCGCAGATAATCTGGGCGGAGTGATTGCAAGATGGCTAAAATTAGTGTTGGCAGATAAGACGGCTCGAGATGTTGCACTTACCAACCAGTCTGCTGTGGGTGCAGCAAATCTTCATAGTCCGGACCACCAAAAATTCATACTAAATCGGTTGATTTTGGCAGAAAAATGTCACCTCATCATATTGCATCGTATTGTACATAAGTAGCTACAATGCTTGTTCACTCCGTATGTCCAGTTTCACATTCATGTAGTAAATATGTGGCTTGCCATGACTGCTAAGTGTTTTTCATTCATCCTCCTGCCGAATTGGAGGCGAGAGACGGGTAAAACTGACACATGGTGGTGGCAGCATACTGACAAACGGAATATCATCAAGCCCTGAATGACCACGCTTGGCACATTTTAATCTTGCAAGCTCTTGTGACACCCCTAGAATTTAACAAGAAAACTAACAAACGGACTTAAACTATTTCATTCATTCATTCACTACCGCTTTTCCTCACGAGGGTCGCGGGGGGTGCTGGAGCCTATCCCAGCTGTCTTCGGGCGTAAGGCGGGGTACACCCTAGACTGGTCGCCAGCCAATCACAGGGCACATATAGACAAACAACCATTCACACTCACATTCATACCTATGGACAATTTGGAGTGGCCAATTAACCTAGCATGTTTTTGGAATGTGGGAGGAAACCGGAGTACCCGGAGTAAACCCACACATGCACGGGGAGAACATGCAAACTCCACACAGAGATGCCCGAGGGTGGGATTGAACCCTGGTCTCCTAGCTGTGAGGTCTGTGCGTTAACCCCTAGTCCACCGTGCCGCCCGGGTAAACTATTTCAATTAAGGTTTATTTTGTAGCACAAAGTTGAAATATCAAAGAAAAAACATTTTTAAAAAGTCATAGTATTATTAGAAACAAACAAAACAACTTCTGGAAAATGTTACATTTGTATATGATTGAAGTCATTCTAACAATAAAAAGACACATTAAAAAAAAAAACTAATTTATCATATCATGAGGAAAAATTGTGTCATTTTTAGGGGTGCCACAAGACATGAGATAAGTAAAGATAAGTACATTTAAGATAAGTACATTCAGAGTTTCATACTATACTAAAAAACCACAAAGCAATGATAGCTGCTTACAATGCAGTGTAGACAGCAACCGGAATTCACAACAATATGCAAAAATAAATGTTCTGTATGAAACAGACAATAAGCCATATTTGCTTTTCACACAGAACAAGGCAAAGATATTTCCACCCTTTCGCACAGCAACACACAGCATCCCGCAGTTACAATATATGAGAATAGTAATAATGATCATATGTCATGTGATTTCTAAAATACTTGGCATTGCAGTGACTTTCTTCCTGTTTTCACAGATCTTGCCGTACCACAGAACAGCAACATGGAAAATAGCTGT